>NC_035434.2:16836587-17143460 GCF_002127325.2 Helianthus annuus
TCGACGACTTTTATGTTACTGTCTTGTTTGATTTGGGTGCGGATACTAGTTATATGTCTTTGAAAGTTTGTCAAATGCTCAAGCGCACCCCACACCTCTGAACATTAAGCATGTCGTAGAGTTAGCTAATGGTAAAAGTCTAGAGGCCACACATATAGTTTAGGGTTGTAATCCTATCCTCGCTGGTCAGACTTTCTCGATAGATCTCATTCCTATAGTTCTGGGTAATTCGACATCGTTATTGGGATGGAGTGGTTATCCCAACAGCAAGCAGAGAATCTTATGCAAGGAGAAAACAGTTCGTATTCCCCGTTCTGGTAAAGAACCTCTCGAAGTTCAAGGCGACAAGAGTGGTGCAGTGGTTGGCATCATCTCCTTCCTGAAGGCCCAGAAGTGTTTACGAAAGGGTCACACTGCCATCTTGGCACTTGTTACTGATGCATCAACGAAAGAGAAGAGATTAGAGGATATCCCAATTGTACGCGATTTTCCTCAAGTGTTTCCTGAAGATTTACCTGGGCTACCGCCTCACCGCTAGGTCGAATTTCGAATCGAATTAGCTCCAGGAGCAGCACCAATAGCTCGCGCACCGTACCGATTAGCTTCAACTGAACTGGAAGAACTGCCAAAGCAAGAGCTCTTGGATAAGGGCTTTATTCGTCCTAACTCTTCGCCTTGGGGAGCTCCAGTATTATTCGTGAAAAAGAAGGACGGTACCTTCCGCATGTGCATAGACTACCGCGAATTGAACAAGGTCACAGTGAAGAACCGCTACCCTGATCTATTCGAAGAGTCCGGAGGAGCACGAGCAGCATTTGCGGCTTATTTTGGAACTTCTTCGATCAGATCAGCTGTACGCCAAGTTTTCAGAATGCGACTTCTGGCTTCGTGAAGTCCATTTTCTAGGCCATGGGGTAAACATGGATGGGATTCACGTTGATCCATCCAAGGTAGACTTGACCAGGAACTGGCCTGCACCACATACACCAACGGAAATACGCCAATTCTTGGGTTTGGCGGGTTATTACAGGAGGTTTACCAAAGACTTCTCAAAGATTGCACAACCACTTACTCTCCTGACACAGAAGGGTGTCACCTACCGTTGGGGTAATACTCAAGAAACCGCTTTTCAACACTTAAAGGATAGACTTTGCAGTGCACTTATTCTTTCATTGCCAGAGGGCACAAACGATTTTGTGGTTTACTGCGACGCATCAATCCAGGGTCTTGGTTGTGTATTGATGCAACGGGATAAAGTCATTGCTTACGCTTCGTGCCAACTTAACGTCCACGAACGGAACTATACCACACACGATTTAGAGCTGGGAGCTGTTGTTTTCGCGCCTAAGATATGGCGACACTACTTGTACGGTACCAAGTGCACTATCTACACCGATCACAGGAGTCTCGAGCATATCTTCAAGCAGAGGGAGTTGAACATGTGTCAACGTCGATGGGATGAGCTACTTAATGATTACGAATGCGCCATTCAAATATCATCCAGGCAAAGCCAATGTTGTGGCTGAAGCCCTCAGCCGAAAGGATACTACGCCAGGCGCGTACTACAACTTACTATTCGGTCTAGTCTTCCTGCACTGATACGAGATGCTCAGGTAGAAGCATTGAAACCAGAAAACGTCAGGGCTGAAGCCTTACGCGGCTCAAGACAACGATTAGAACAAAAGGAAGACGGCGCCTATTATGTAACAGGACGCATTTGGGTCCCACTTTATGGAGATTTACGCGAGCTAGTAATGGACGAAGCACATAAGTCTCGCTACACGGTACATCCAGGTTCGGGCATGTGTTAACGATTTCAGCAACAGCTGGGAAAAGCATCTCCCATTAGTGGAGTTCTCGTACAATAACAATTACCACACCAGCATTCAAGCCGCTCCATTCGAGGAATTATACGGACGTAAATGCCGATCACCTCTCTGTTGGGCAGAGGTGGGCAATAGTCAGATCACAGGTCCAGAATTTGCAGTTGATGCTACTGAACGGATTGCACATACACGACAACGCATGGCGGCAGCTCGCGACCGTCAGAAAAGCTACGCTGATAAGCGCAGGAAACCACTCGAGTTCCAGGTTGGGGATCAAGTGCTACTCAAAGTTTCACCCTGGAAAGGTGTGGTTCGTTTTGGCAAACGAGGCAAACTCAATCCGCGGTATGTCGGACCGTTCGAAATCACAGAAAGAATAGGCAAAGTGGCCTACAGACTGAACCTACCAGCAGAACTCGGTGCAGTTCACAACGTTTTCCACGTGTCAAATCTGAAGAAGTGTCTGTCAGATGAGACCCTCATAGTTCCTTTGAAGGAACTCACTATCGACGAACAGTTACATTTCGTCGAGGAACCAGTTGAAATCACGGACTGGGATGTTAAGGTCCTCAAGCACACCAGAATACCTCTTGTTCGAGTTCGTTGGAACTCCCGTCGTGGCCCAGAGTTCACCTGGGGAGGAGAAGACCAAATGAAACTCAAGTATCCCCAATTGTTCGTAAACAATGCAACTACTACTGAGGCTGAAGCTACTACAGAATTTCGGGACGAAATTCCAAATCAACGGGGGGATGATGTGACACCCCAGGAAAACCAGTAAACGACACAACACAACTAGCTTCCTCAGTAACCGCATGCTAAATTTCGGGACGAAATTTCTTTCAAGTTGGTGATAATGTGACAACTCGTATTTAAGAACTTATTTTTGTTTTTGCTGTAACTTGCTTGAACGTTTATACATTGTTTTATGTGGAATATTATACGTGAAATTGGTTGGTAAAGAGTACGTGTTTAATATCATGTAGGTCCACGAAACCCTTAGTCGCACACTTCATCTCGGATCACACAAAAACTTTCGGACCGTACACTTCGTTTGTAACTATACACAACTATCTAGATAGTTAATGGACTCTCGGCCCAATCCCTCCGCAACACTAAACCGGTCGCAGCCCAAGATTTTCCCGAATGAATGTTGGGTTTGGTCTGTCCTTTTATGCGTATACGTGCACACGTTTGTGTGTGACTTATCACATATTGCACACACACACAAGAACTCCAAAACCCTAATCCACTTCCTCCTTCTCTGATCGGTGACGGCAGCCTCCTCCTTCATCTCCGAGGCTTTCCGTTCGCACCCTCCTTATCCCGGTAAGTATGACGACCCATTAATTAAAATTCTTGGATGGTTGTTGTGTGTATTCTTTTATGCAAAAGTGGATTACATGTTTGTTTTTTTTATCATATTCGCAAACTGATGAACTAGGGCTCTTATGACAAAGCTGGTAACCTAGTATGAATAGATTTAGTAGTAATGGATTTAAATAGAATGGTAACTGGTTGATTCATTATGAATAATTGTGACATACATTGCATGAATAAACTTGCAGTCCACTATTTTAATCGGTCCAATAAATAGCATGGAAGCATAGCATATGTCGGCCATTGATGGGGTGTTTGGATAAGGTTAATAATTCTGACAACTATTGGATTCATTGGACATTAATGGGCGGCATTACACAAAGCAACGAACTTGTCTGCATGAGTTAATGATTTAGTAATTCACAGGATAGCATGCTTTGGTTTGGTGGCATGATATTTTCGGTTCAATGGAATCGCTTCAACATGGGACTTGTCGGCCATGATTTATTATTTTAATATATGATTCTTAGGTTGTGATGTATAAGGGGAGGTGAGGTAACAATAGCTCTTGGTCCAATAGGATTGTAGTAAGTTGGTGTTTGTCCAATAGCATCATGAAAACCATCCACACTTGGTCTTTGAGTATTATTTATTGAGAGTTATCATGTTTTGGGTGGCAAACATAAACTGACAACTCGGTTGGCATGATGATTGATGATTTAATATTAATTGTTAGTGGGTAATGATGATAAACATATTGTTGAATAATGATTTTATGAATAGATCTAAGCATTTTAGGCCACTGATCATGTTGAGGAATTCGTTAATTGAGTGTTGTATGATTATGTGTCACTGCTTTGTAAATACATCGATGATTTGATTGAGTGATTTCGTGATGCTTGGTCATGTAACTGTAAGCGATGCTTAGGGTTATTGTAGGGTGTAACTGTTGATGATTGATGGGCCTCGACGAAAACACTTTGGGATTTCGGCCCAAGTGTTTTCGCCAACAAGGTGGATTTCGGCCCAACTGTTATGTTTGTTTAGTTGAATTATTCTGTTAGATGTTAAGATATACATGTAACCTTGTTAAATAAGAACTCCGTTAAATGTGCAACTCTGTTAGTTTATTTAACACTGTTAGTTTATTATTAACCTTGTTAAGCTTGTTAACCCCATCAAGCATGATAACTGATTAACTATGTTAGAATTTACCAAGAACTCAGTTATATCGAGTATGATTGTATGAGCATGAACTAACTGTATATGCTACTTGATGATGCTGGCATGGATACACTATGTGACATAAATGGCATGTAAATTATTACGAACTGAAACTGATTAGATACGTGCGTAACTATAGGACTTGACTGATTACTTGTGAGCACTTACTTTAGCATACCGAGCAAACCAAGGTGAGTTCACACCCTTACCAAGGCATGGGATTCCCAATGGGTAGGGAATGGGATTGAAGGAAAAAGGATTGACGAATTATTTGGATTTACACTGTTACTAGACTATCTACCATCGTCCTCGGTTGTGAAGGACCCTTACGTAAAACCTACGTAATACTTGTGCTTACCACTGTCCTCAGGGTTCGAGGGACACTTACGTAAAACCTACGTAAACTCATACCTACTACTGTCCTAGGGTTATGAAGGACACTTACGTAAAACCTACGTAAAGTTTGTACGTACTACTGTTCTCGGGTTAAGAAGAACACTTATGGTTACGAATAGTCTAGTGTATATACAAATATGGGAAGCCCCCACTAATAGAACATACTATCGGCCTAGTAGAGCCACATGTTACGAAAAGAACTTACTATTACGAACTTACTTACTGTGAACTCGCTCAACTAGTTGTTGACTCTCTGTTACATGCCTTGCAGGTCGTTAGGTATACATGGAGCTTGCACTGGGAGGCGCGGTCGTTGTGGACAAGGATCGTGAATGCTCTAATTAAACATTTGACATTTCATACTTTACTTAAGTCGGGCTTTTACTTACATGCTTCCGCTAAACGTTGAATTTATATTTATGTTTTGAACACCTTTCACATGGATGGGTTTGGTTAAATTGCATTTACTTTTACTATTTACGTTGTTCTATATGATTGGTGGCTTGATCCTGGTCATGTCACGCCTCCAAGCGGTAGTACTCCGCAGGTGGATTTTGGGGGTGTGACAACATCATACAAGGGTTTTATGGGGCGTTATATCACTAGAGCGCGTAGTGATAAAGCCCCTACTCATCATTAGCTAATTATTAATTTTCACAACCCCATAGCGACGCCTGTAGCGGTGTTCCGAGGCACTATGGGGCGCATGCCCACTTTCCCCGTGATGTGCCGCCCCATTACAGATGGACTAAGGCTAGTGGTTCTGACCGCTACGTAAGCGGCACGTCATCGAGGGGTCATCTCCTCATCTATGCGATGAGTCTCGGGTGTGGTGATGAGACTTTATTTTTTTTACAATCTTTTTTGTTAATTAATATTAAACATATATAAAAGTAAAATTAAGTTAAATACTAATATTAATAATATAGATTACATTACACTAAAAAATAAAACCTGAACTTAAAATAAATACAAGATTGCTTGAAAAAACCTAAGAACTCCAAATGCATTTGGTTCAATTAGGTGAAAGCAATGGGGGATCGTTGGTAACCCAAAAAAGAAAATTGGGATAACAACCAATTCGGATCGTTTGTTGGATTGTAGCCAGGTGACGACCCGAGAACATTTTTGGATTCGGGTTTGGATTTGGATTTGAGTTGTTTGGATTGTATGGATTCATGACTTTTAAAAAGTTGGCGAGTATTTTATAAGAAATTGAGAGAGTTTGAATGAGTTGGTGTAAAAAATGGGTATGAAATAATGTATATACAGTGTTAAAATTATTTTTTTTAATAAAAACTAGCCGTTACAATGGCTATAATTTTGAAAAGTGGTTTGTCACTCACGTGGGTGAGGCGACGGAAGGGACGAGACGAGTAGGGGTGGTGTTACCATTCCGTGACGGCCTCGACGCCATGGGGACGCACCCCACACCCACCGGCCTAATTCTCGAAACATAGTTTCATAGGTAACCATTGTTACTTTTTTTTAACGGGAATGATTTATTACCAAAAATCAAAAGATTATCATAAAAAATATAAGGTGTCATTTGGCTCACCAAATGTTTATTAAAAGAATGAAATGAAAAAAAAAGTTAATTACTGTTTTCGTCCCTGTGGTTTGTCAAAAATCACTATTTCAGTCCATTAGTTTAAAAATTGTGATTGCATGGTTTCACTTTCATAACCATTTTAGTCCACATCTTAACCATTTCAATCCCTGTACTAACAGAATAAATATATTGAAATGGTTACGAAAGTGAAACCACAGGGACTGAAATGGTTACGAAAGTGAAACCACAGGGCTTGAATGACAATTTTTTAACTAATGGACTGAAATAGTGATTTTTGACAAACCACAGGGACGAAAACAGTAATTAACTCAAAAAAAAAAAAATCTGGTAACAAAATGAAATATAAAAAAGGAAAAAAAGTTTGTCACATGCCAATTTTTGAATGGCCTTGACACAATTCATTAGGTTTGAATATGAATATATAGGTAAATTTTTTGAATATATTGATGCTTGATAATAGTTCGCTACTAACATAAAAGTAAAGGGAGAGACTTAATGCTTGATAATAGTTCGTTACTTTAAACTATTAGTACCCTAGGTCGTTACTTTTCACAAACCACAGGGACTAAAGTGTACTAACACTAAATAGAACTTTATGTTTTTAAACAAAATAAATGTAGTACAAATTATACTAAAAATTTGTTAAGTAATTTAATTTTAATTAACTTACTAAATTTGCTTATTATGTGCAACTAAAATAACATGTGTGACAATCCAGTCCCAATGTTCGTAAACAGGACAAACCAGTCCCCTTATTTGTATGCAGGACAACCCAATCCCGTTGTTCGTAAACAGGACAAACCGGTCCCCTTATTTGTATTCAGGGAAACACAATCCCGTTGCTCGTATGCAGGACAACCCAGTCCTGATGTAACTAGGACAATCCAATCACTAGTCATGAAACTCATGCATGTTTCAAAAGTAGGCGTATGTTTTGTAAAAACCGGTATGTTTAGCATAAACCTTTCGTAAACCATTTGAGTTAGTTGGAATCCGTTTGCTACATGGTTTAGAAATATGTAGTTTTTGTTCATCGAAATATTGTGTACTTTTGCAAAACTTGTACGTCTTTCCACCCCCGAAAACATTTATAAAAATGTAAAACCGTAAAAAGTGGGTGTTATGAATTCACCTCGATATCCAGTGAGAAGCTAGCATAATACAATCCATAATGTCGTTTCCAAAACGTAACTCGCTAGGCATGCAATCTATAACATTCCTTTCAAGGAATAAACTTATAAGTTTCTACTAAAGATGCAACTAACTACTTGTCACCGAGCTCTACCAAATCGTTAACCAATGATTCGATGGGAAGATGTTAACTTGGTGGAACGATAATGATATAGTAGTTTAGTTCCATTTGTATTCAGTGACAAATACTAAGTTTTGGAAGCACTTAGTTTCTGAGAGATTTAAAATATATATATTTATATAAATATAAATCTATTTATGAATTCGTGTTAGTCGTCTTGGATGGTAGTACGTGTACTTAAACAAATGTTTGTATAAAAATAATACACATTATAGACTCGTATAATGTATTCACGCGTTTTCCGAATAGTTGTCATACACGTTGACGGATAATAATACGACTCGTCATAGTTTTTCGTAATATGTATATATACACAAACATATGCATCCGATCATTATAGTTGATTAATTAAGTAACTTTCTTATAATAATCTTCTAAACCTAAATGATTTATAATGATGAGGTGGTGGTCGCACGTTGCAGTGTTGACATTGACATGATAAAGCACATTGAAAGAATCACATGGAGTTGATGTGGCTCCATTTTAAATATGGAAAGTAGATATAAAAACATGTCGTGACAGTAATACAAAAGAAGAAAGTTGAAATGCTAATAAACGTGCTGTAGGTCCCCTAGAGGAGGATCTAGAACACCTTCTCCTTGTTACCGAACACACCCGCAAGTGCGGAATCCAAGCGGGTTTGCAACCAAGCCAAAGAACACACAAATACACAAAAGATTTCAAAGTTAAAAGCTCATGTATTAACTTTCAGCAAAGTTTGGTTACAAAGATTAGTACAAGAAAATGCTCTCTCAAACTCACTGATGTGCTCTCTGTGTGTCTGCTATGGCCTGTGTCTGTATTTATAGGCCCAACACCTAGTAACCCAATGAAGATTGGTTACTGGGCCACGAACATTCATCAGGTCCACAAAGAATGGAGTCTTCGTGGACCATTGCGACGAATAATTAATCACCAGGAACCTCGACTCTTCGTTGGTATATAGGGACTCTTCGTGGCACGTAATGTTCGTTGACGAACAATAACAAAACAAGCATTCTTCGTTGAATTTCATGCATGAATGTGGAACACATTCTTCGTTGAGTTGCTTGGAAGTTCAATAATGAAGTTAAATTTACATCCATTCTAAGTGACATCATCATGTCATCATCATGATGATGTCATGATGGTGTCATCTCGCATGAACTTGGTTCTCGTGTCATGAATTGTTGGGTCGTACGACAGAGGAACGTCGCGACGTTGGTCTTGAGCCAAACAGAACTGAGTCAAACCGAACTGAGTCGAATCGAACGGAGCTGCATCCACAAAGTGCATCAACAAACTCCCCCTTGAATGCTGCTCGTGATGGTTCGATATTCACATGTTGTCGGATCTTCAGATGTCTCCACGTGTCACAAACTGGAGTGTATCAACAAACTCCCCCTTGAATGATGCTCGTGAATCTTTTGATCTTCAATACTTCAGATCCTTTCGGTGTTGGTGAGTGGTCAGCTGCAACTCGATCATCTTGATCCTCTGATTGCATTAATGTCGTGTCTTCATTTCGCAGCTTGTCATATAACGCGTTCTCTTTGCCTTTAGCTGGTTCAAATGTTGCATCTGCACATACAAGAAAGCTAAACGCGTAATGAGAACAACCGGTTGGAATATAGTTAAAATGACACACATGTGACCAACCCTCAATCAACTACCGACCGACAACAGTTAGAAAGTTATAAAAACTTGATCAATTTTAGATTTTAACTTTCAACACTTGTTAACTTCGACCGTTTACCTAAATCTAGACAGTGATAAGTAACATGTTAATGATTGGTGTGGATCAAACGATTGATGGATACGGAATTAGAGGGTTGGTATGAATTACATTCGTGATGATCATGAACTAGGGTTTCACAATAATTGAGGTTCGATTGTAACAAATTGGAAGTAATCTGTTAATGTGTGGGTGTGCAAATTGATGTTGTTATTGTGCGATGATAATGATATTGATTGTGTAAATATTTGTTGTTACTCATTGAAGGTGTGATTAGGGTTTGTATAATGATAGGGATGTGTAACGGTTTTAATCCATGATTGGGGTGTGATGAGTGGGAAATTATGTTTGCTAAAATTAAGGAAAATAGTTGACTGATCCAACGACACGAGTTGGATCGCACAACTGGACTAGGATCGCACAAGAGTGTGTGATCGCACAATACCGCTCCAATGAAGATGCAATTGTTTTGGTTTCGACCAGGTTTCAGATGGTAAAGACTCGAGATCCAACATCGGGCAATAAAAAATAAAATAGAAATAGAAATAAAATCTTTTTGGTTTTTTTTTTATAAATTTATATTAAAACACACCTAAGATCTTTTTGAAATTTTTGCATATTTCAAATGTAAAGACGCAAAGTAGTAAATAAATATATACAGGGATGCAGAAATTGAAAGCATTAAATAAATATTTACAGACATTCTTTTTGTGAGTTTCGAGGGTAAGAGAGTCATATCAGTGTACGGTCATGCCAAAACGCTCTTGTTGTTCAATTAGTTAATATTAAGATAAGCATCCTATAACGATTATCGGTATCGTTGTCCACTTAAGCTCAACTCATCAGATGTACTCGCGGTTAGGGGATACGATTAAGGTATGATTTATACTTACCGACCGGTGTTCATCCACACACAACACATTCCCGTATCAAGGTATGCACGAGAGTTGTAGGATCGAGGTCTGACCCGAACGAGTCGTTCAGAGAAGCTCAACTCTGTTTCAGGTGCGGAATAACAAGAAACGGAGGTAGAAACAGCTGATTCTTTACTTAATATACTGATTGTATTGATTTGACAATGATTACAGCTCGATCTTCACACCGGCAGCACTTCGGTATGGAATACAAGGTCTGGATGATGATTTCGCTTATGGAACCCCTATATATACTTGCTGAGATTTCGCTCCAAGGATCACATGTCCTTATGAGCGAAATCTGCCTGTCCATATAAGCGAAACCCCTTACTAAATGACCCTATGAGCGAAATCAGCTCACTAAACACAAAACACTTCCTATTTTCTTGTAAATCGTGCCCTAATCTATACAATTCAATGTAAGACTCGATACAAGACGAAGTCGACAGATGTAGTGCACCAACAGACTCCCCCTCAGATGTTGACGAGTCGACTATCGAGTCACGACAATGCTGTGTCTTCATTTCTTCAGTCTTGATCAGTCTCTGGGCTTCTCTCTATCTTCTTCAACAGACTTCCTTTAACAATATCTGCTTTGAAAATCTTCAGACTCCCCTTCTCGATTTGCTGGCATTTCTTTGTTCTTCAGCAACATCTGATACAGGATCGTTGTCTGGCTTTCACAAGTCCAAGATTGATGCCTGGCTTTAACTTTGTCAACAGAATCCGGAACTTGGCTCTAGCTCTATTCATAGAAACTTCAAAATCGACCAGCCTGGCTTTCTTCAATCAGACTCCTCAGGTATCGTAACCTGGCTTTCATTCAGCTTAGATCTCAGGATTGAATTAACCTGGCTTTTTATCTTCAGGTCCAAGAATGAAACCTGGCTATTCCTGCACATTCTTAATCTAGAAGTAAATTTTCAAAATTTAACAATTTGAGTATAAATGAATGCACCAATTCTGATTCTCTCTCATAACATGTGCACCAGCAATTTCTCTCCCTCAGATCACAAACACATGATGAACTACTTGTTGATTTAAAAACATATTTTGACAGACAAAGCATACTTTCCCCCTCACAACAATGTCATCATGTTTAGCACTCGGAATTTTGAAAATCAGCTTTCCAATATCAGTTGTCGAAAATCTTTTTGACTTTTCAAAAGTTTATGCTAAAATACACAAAACCTTTTTTGGATTTTTCTGAAAGAAAGTAACTGACACCACTTGAAGAATCAAAATAATGCAGAAATGAAATATTTACAAACAATATTTTTGTGAGTTTGTGTAAGAGGATCATATCAGTTTATGAGACATGCCACCAACACCGTTAAGCTGATTACATTTTAAGCTTTAAATAATTCACCTAGATTGTCAGTATATTTGTCCACTAAAATTTTCACACAAATTTCAATTGATCTGAGATATGTAATTAATGTTTTAAGCTCTTGAACTTATTCGTGTGTCCTACCTCTTGAATATACTCCTGTATCCAGATCCCAATATTCAGTCTTACAGGTGAGTATACCACAACTGATATCTGTTTTTAGGGGATAAAATGCGAGGGCCGTGAGAGCTCAGGTCGATACTTCCGTATACGCAAAGAGATGACGGCTTCGACTTTTGGTGTGTCCCTTTTAGAGGATCTTTTGATTACAACAGCAGCGACTATCAATTTTATTGTTTCATCAGCTTGCTGAGGGCGAAGCTATGTTTCAAGCTTTTGTAGAAAGCATTATCCGGGGACTAGGTCAGTACTTCCAACAGCAGAAGTCCCGGGATAATACCCCAGATATCACTGAGCATAAAGACCTAGTATCTCAGAATAAGGGACCTTTCAAACAAGATTTCAGGGGTTACCTATATATCCAAGAAGTTGTTAACCCACAGAACAAGCAAGTTTGAAATTTTATGTTTATATCTCATCACAATTTACTAAATGTGCAAAAATCTACTGGCACATCCTCAGTGAGATTGTTTATCACATTTTAATCTTTTCATATCTTTAGCATGTTGTGACAGTCTACTGATGTACTATTATTTCCTCTTTTTCACAACAAAACTCATTTTTGATTTTCTCATGTTTTTGTATTTTTCAAATTTTCTAATGTTTTTGGATTTTCTGAAAATTTTCTACTCCCCCTAAAATGCAAACATATTAAAGAAAAATTTGAAAACACTAAGCTCTTGACCCAATTCTAAAACTATACTATACAAAAACTTGACAACTGATATCGAATCGCATCAAATCGCCATCCACTAGGTATAAACAATCTGAACTCCCCTTTCACAAACCATTTTCTCATTTAGATTTCAAAACACTTAAGTTTGTTTTAATCAAAATGATTTTTCCGGAAAATGAGTTTGTGTTTATCACTTGTAAGTTTACCACTTATAAAGTACGGGGATATGGTTCATCATCTTTTCTGTTTTTATCATGTTAGTAAATCAAGTACAACTTAATGTCCCTGATTTACCGTTTTGCATTCAAGCAACCTCTGTACCAATTGTAAAGAATAACCACTTGTAAAATCACAAACAATACCACTTGAAGGTATATCTGAACAATTACCAACTGTAGGAATGTTACGTCTACATTTACCAATCAGGATGCCGATTCCTGCTTTGCACTTACTAACCTGGAAGCTCCGGCGTAGTCCTTTCACCTGTAAAATTCAAATATTTTTCGAACTTTTTCAACTTCATAAAACATGAATGATGCCGATTCCTGATCCATGATATAAACTTGGGATCTCCAGCATAGTCCTAAGACTTCATGGAAAACAAACTTCCATCCAAGTCTTCTCAGACTTGATGGCTTTCAACTCTTGCATAGTAGGGTTATAAGTTGCCTTTTTAGTTAGCTTTCCCATTCAACATTTTCCCAAATATCTTTTTAACACTTCCATTAAATGTTTTCTCGACATCAAACTTTGTTTTCTCTTTATAAAATTGGTTCGAGATGTCAACCTTACCAACCTTCTTTTTAACCGCTTCAAATTTCAGTGATGGAAACTCATCATCATTTACTGAAATTTTCACCTCACCTTGTGACTCCTCTGACTTTGTGGAACCAGATTCATCGCCGACATTCACATCAACTTTCTTAACAACCCACACTTGGTTGTCTTTTTCTTTCTTTTTGTAAAAATTCTTTTTCGAACACTCACCAACCTCATATGTTGAATTTTCAAAAAATTTAAGTCTGTCGGTTGGTGGTTCAACATCAACAACCTTTTCTTTCAATTTCTGAGAAACTCCCTGTTTTGTTTTGGCGTTTTTCTGACAGTTCCATGCAATGTGACCAACTTCATTGCATCTGTAACAAGTTCGAGTTTCTCTTGGATATGACACTTCTGTTCCATTCTTCTTCTTTTCAGCAAGAAACTCCTGGTTTGTCTGTCTCCAGAATGGTTTCTTCTGTTCATCCTCTGCACTTCCACCTGAAACAAATTCTGTTTTTGTTTTAGAATTTTTCATATTTTTATGATTTTTTGGTGGAATAAAACCTAAACCTTTCTTTTTGTAGCTACGATTTTGGTTTGGTTTCTTTTGAAAACCAGAGCCAGAATTGTAACCTTTTTTCTTGTTTAAACGTTTTTGAACTCTTGAAGTGTATTTTTTAGGTTTTCCAGTAAGATTTAAATCTTTTATTTCAGAAATATTAATTTCTGTCATTTTAAAAACCTTTTTGATCATGTCAAAACGAACACTTCTTATTGGAAACTCTTTATCAGAGTATAATTTGTCCGAATCATTTAAAGTGTATGCTACTTCAAATGTTTCATCATCCAAATTTGATTTCGATAACAAAAATTCTTTACTGTAAGACCGTTTGACCGACGATTTTGGACTGTTGACTGACGAATTTGACCCTCCAGACTCAGACTTTGACTCATCCTCATCAGTATCCAACACCTGATCGACCACCTTTTTGATTAACTCAGACTCATGATCAGTGTCAGATGAGGTGAACGTAACGTCAATGTTTTCTGGTAATTCATCAGTTGTGTCGGTTTTTAGCTTTATATTGACTGCTTTTTCAAGTTGCTCCTCGTTTGGTTTTCTAGGTGAATATCCTTCCTAAATCGGAGGCGGACACTTGTTATAGCTAACAGTTGGTTTCTTACCACTATCTTTCCTTTTCTTCGTCTTCTCATCTTGGAAAGCTTCCATACCTGCAACAGTTGGGTAAATACGATCAATGAGATAATCAGAACTAGAATAACTTTGTAATAATCGCCTAATTCTCTCATTCTCGATTTTCTTCACAACTTCTACCACTTTCTCTGTCTCAATCACCTTTTCTTTTTCTTTTTCTTGCTCAGTCTCAACCATCTTTTCAACAACACTTTCAACGTTCACATTCTGAACAACATCTTCAGTATTCATTTGTTGTTGTTCTTTAGCAGCTCGTTTCTCCTTCAGTTTCTCCATGCGATCTGCAAAATAGAAATGAAAACTTTCAGGAGAAAGATGAGTTTTTGCAACATTAATATGTTTTTCCTCCTCATCATTACCACTACTATCATCAGTTGGTGACTGATCAAACTTTACAGATTTTTCAGAACTGTCATCTGATAAACCAGAATCAGACGGTGTTTGATCAAATACAACTTCTTTTTCTGAAGTAACATCATTCTGCACACTCTCATCTGAACTCTGTGAACCTTCATCAGCACTTTCTGAGCTTTCATCAGATGCAATAGACTGTTCCTCCACACTTTTCACTGTTTCACCAATAGACTTCATCCAGGTGGCAAACATGTCTGGTTCTCTCACTATCTTAGCGATGAAAGCTTTGTACTCTCCCTTTTCATCAACAAACATATCCCAGCTGAAGCCTTCAGGTAGTCTCTCATCATCTTGATCGACTAAACATGCTTTGCTTTCAGTTGATATGTAGTTGTTCCAGTTGAAGTCTACCAAACACGCTCTCTTTGAATCCTCAATCTTCCTACCATGAGCCGTCTGTAAATTTTGTGATTGACCAACCTACTGATAAATGGCTTTCCGGTAGTAGTCATCTTTTTCGAACGGATTCTGAGCACCACTAGCTTCCCCGTTCTTGCACTCTCGCTTGAAATGGCCTTTCTCCATGCATCGAAAACAAGTAACTTTAGATTTATCAAAACCTAAAGTAGATCCATGAGCATTAAGAAAGTCATTTCTCCTAGTAATTGTCTTGAACTTTTCAGCACGCCTAAGAACACTCGCTAGACACCATTTGATATCCATCAGTTCCATCTCTTCGGCGTCTATTTGATCGTAATCCTGTTTGGTTAGCATAGGATTCCCGATCCGACCAGCAACAGGACCTTCATATGAGAGTAGCACAGAACCGAGTAAAGCCATGTGATCTTTCGCAGTTTCCTCAGAAAAACTTTGACCTTCTGGAAGATTTAGAGCGATGTTGCACTGAATCACGTAACCATTTCCTGTCTTTGTGCCTTGAGACTGAAAGCTTGTATTTGACTCTTTAGGATTGACACTTGGAAATGATGAAAATCCACTGCTGCTTTTGTTTGAACTTTGATCCACCTTTTCTGTTGAATCCCCAGCACTGAATGTAGTTTGGATTTTCGGACTTCTCTCAGCTTCAGGAACCGGAATACTACCCTTATAGTACATCTTTACATCCTGTTGACCACTAGAACTGTTCATCCTGGCGATCTTCTGTTGTTCCAAATCCTGACTCTCGATCTTTTCAATGAGCCGAGAGATAGTTAACCCATCATAAACACCCGTATTCTTTAGAATCATCAAATACGTTCCCCACTCTTTCTGCGATAACGCATCAGCTAGCTTGTCTACCCACTCTTCACGATCTTTGGTAATACTCAACATCGACATCGATCACACTAAGTGGCAGTAACGTTTGATCAGCTTCTTCGTGTCCTCTCCCGGTAAACTGCTGAATAAATCAAATTCCTTCTTGAGCAATGCTTTCTTGCTCTTTATCATGTTCTCACTACCCTCAAATTTGACTTTAAGTGCATCCCAGATTGATTTAGCAGTTTTGTCATGCTGTAGCAGAATGAAGATGTCTTCTTTGATCGCTTGTTGAAGCAGACTGATCATCATTTTCTCAGCTTTGTACATAACCCGTTCTTGATCTGTGAACTCTGATAACTCTTTAAGAACCTGCAAATCTGTTCGAGGCAACACATATTTCTTCAGTATACATTACCAAGACCTGAGATGATTTGCCTGAACCCAGTTCTCGAATCTGTCTTTCCACCCATAGTATTCTTTGATACTCATCAATTTAGGGGGCTTTTGGGTGGTTCCCGTCTCGTTTTCTAAACTCATGGCTTGAACAATAGCAGCTGGACTAGACGGTGTTGCAAATGCGTTATAAAACTCGGTATCCATGATGACTTAGCACGTTTATCAAAAACAGTGACTTATGAGCGAAATCAAGGGTTTGTGCACTAAAAGCAAAATCCCAGAAGTCCTTAAAAGCGAAATCAGAAGATCATACGAGCGAAACCTGATGTTCCAAAAAGCGAAATCCCTCAATTTTGTGACACAAGAGCGAAATTAGGGTTTTGTAGGTTCATAAAAGCGAAATCAGGGTTCTTGATTGTTCACAAAAGCGAAATCAGGGTTCTTAATTGTTCACAAAAGTGAAATCAGGTGTTCAAATGAGCGAAATTACACAATGTTTGTATGAGCGAAATCTGATCGAAGGTTAATTTGGTCCATTTTTAGTCCGTATTTAGGTCCGAAACTTTCCAGGGTTTGTTAATGTCCAATTGTCTATGATCTGTGAAATTTTAAACGAAATTAGACTGTTAAATCTTGATCTAGTGAAGAAAGAAGGTGTAGAAATAAGAAAACAAGATGAATTCCAGCTAATCTCTGTAGAACTCCTCCTCCTGAGCTCTGATACCACTTGTAGGATCGAGGTCTGACCCGAACGAGTCGTTCAGAGAAGCTCAACTCTGTTTCAGGTGCGGAATAACAAGAAACAAAGGTAGAAACAACTGATTCTTTACTTAATATACTGATTGTATTGATTTGAAAATGATTACAGCTCGATCTTCACACCGGCAACACTTCGGTATAGAATACAAGGTCTGGATGATGATTTCGCTTATGGAACCCCTATATATACTTGCTGAGATTTCGCTCCAAGGATCACATGTCCTTATGAGCGAAATCTGCCTGTCCATATAAGCGAAACCCCTTACTAAATGACCCTATGAGCGAAATCAGCTCACTAAACACAAAACACTTCCTATTTTCTTGTAAATCATGCCCTAATCTATACAATTTAATGTAAGACTCGATACAAGACAAAGTCGACAGATGTAGTGCACCAACAAGAGTTCATCTTACTGGTGAGTATACCATTTATCATCTGTTTTCAACGTATATGATGTGAGATACTCACTTATTTTTGGATGAATACAAGCCCTATGTGATAAAATCACTTATTAATGAGGAACTTGATATTCGATGCATGCAGGGCATAAGAGCAAGTCTGTGAACAGGTTAGTACCATCGTACCGACAAAGAGACGAACTTGACTCCCAGATAAACTGTGATATTTTATCACTTATTGATTGGGACATGTGATTGTTTATCACTTATTGAGGTCGTATGCATCATGTATTATATACATGTTTGTATGATATGTACACGTATGTATGGTATCATGGAAGATCTAGACTTGCGTCCCCGTTGTTTTTGGTAAAAGATTCAACCATGATACCCAGATGATAAACAGCATAAAGACCACGTATCTCAGAACCTCGACAATCTATCAAACGAAATTTCGGTACCAAGACCATATGCCAATGAGCGATTCCCACACGGTCTTCGGTCGATTTAGGTTTATATCACCCTGCACATTTTAAAATGATTGTGAGCCTACCGATACATCTTATATAGAGCTGCTTATCGTTTTTCATTTTAGGTTCAAAGAGGTTTCGACAGACCACTGATGTACTATCATATTCTCTTTTGCTCACCAAGAAACTCATTTTTGTTTTTGTATTGTTTTTGTGTTTTAGAAATTTTTTGATGTTTTTGTATTTTTGAAAATTGTTAATGTTTTTGTATTTTTCGCTTTTACTCCCCCTAAAATGCAAAAAGTACGAGAAACTAAGAAAACACAAATAGATATATACAAAAATGATTTTCCGATGTTGGTTTAACTCATGTTTTACCTCGATGCTTTTTACCAAAATTAATTTAAACAAAAATGATTTATCTAATTTTAGAAAAATCAGTTGGCATGTCGGTAATCGGTGTGGACCAAAACAACATTGACGAGTTTCATATTGAAACGATCGCGGTTGAGGTGATATTGGAGATCAACGTGTCTGGTCAAGGAATGCTGTACGAGATGTTAGTAATTCAAAAAGCAGCTTAAATATCGACAAGAATTTTTCAACTTCATTCATCTTCATTCTGTCACCATCATTCCATCATCTGACATTTTTGTCTTCGTTTCTCCTCTCTCCATCAAAAAGGCAACAATATTCACCTAGATGTAACAATCTTTCGTAGCCTTATGTCGTTGATCTTGTGCATGGACGCTCCACTATCAACAATCCTAAGACTATAAATAGTTCCTCCTGGAACATCCTGCACACTCATTCAGAGATTAGTTGGAGAGGGGACCCAAGCCTTCACAGACTTGGGTCGTCCGTCATCATCGAGAATTATGACATTCATTTCCCGATGATTTGGAATTGATGTAGCTCCCCCTGAAACAGTTACTGGTTTTGGTTTCCAAATCTGTTTTTGTTTTTCATTTTTAACATCTAACTTAACAGGCTGTGTTTGGATAACCTCTGGTTTCAAAACCTTTTCAATTTCTTTTCTTTGTTTCTTTTTCTGTTTCTTTTCTCATTGTTTAACAAGACGAGGGTCCTTTCTTGGTGAAACAACTCTTTTATGGTAACTATTACCATGGAGGGCATCAACTTTTGCCTTTCCCTTGGTGAGATATGAACAGTTCTTGGCAATGTGTCCATAATCACCGCATTCAAAACATGATCTCTGCTCAACAAACCTCGGAGTATCATAACTGTAAGAGCTTCATCATGAACTTCATGATCTTGAGGTACTTGGTCCTACATCACAACCGTTTTTGTGTTGTGTGTAGTTGTTATGACTGTTTCTTTTCAATATCTAAACTTGTTTAACAAAATCCGTGTTAGATTTGTTTTCAAAAATTCCAAATTTACCAGTCCCTCGGGATTTCACGAAGTTTATCTTTTGAAACTTCTTGTTTTGAGCTCTTTGTTTGCCTTTTCCCTTTCCTTGGTGAGCGTGGCTTTGCTTTCGTTTATTGTTTTGAGATTGCAATTTTTGATTCCCGTATTGCTTTCTAACTTCGGATTTTGGGATAGGAGCACACTGAGTTACTACAACTCCTGGGCTTGACTTTCCCAAAAACTTACTAGTAGAATCTTCGAAAACTTTATCAATCAAGGATTGATTGACATTTTTGATTGGGAAATCCTTTGACTGAATATATTTTATCAGATCCAATCAACGTGTAAAGCAAGTTCACGCTTTCACAACTCTCAGACTCTTGCGCAGACGTGAACTCAACTAGAACAGTCTTAGCAGGTTTTGCGGGAGGATCACATAGAATATGATTCTCAAGAGGTATGTCCTCTGCATCAGACTGTGCTAAGTCAGTATCCTTGGATTCATCATCTGAAGAATCAGCATCCTCAACAATGACCGGAGGATCCTGATTTTGTTCAGCAGTCGATACTTTCGTATCTGCTGACACACACACAAGAACTCCAAAACCCTAATCCACTTCCTCCTTCTCTGATCGGTGACGGCGGCCTCCTCCTTCATCTCCGAGGCTTTCCGTTCGCACCCTCCTTATCCCGGTAAGTATGACGACCCATTAATTAAAATTCTTGGATGGTTGTTGTGTGTATTCTTTTATGCAAAAGTGGATTACATGTTGGTTTTTTTTTATCATATTCGCAAACTGATGAACTAGGGCTCTTATGACAAAGCTGGTAACCTAGTATGAATAGATTTAGTAGTAATGGATTTAAATAGAATGGTAACTGGTTGATTCATTATGAATAATTGTGACATACATTGCATGAATAAACTTGCAGTCCACTATTTTAATCGGTCCAATAAATAGCATGGAAGCATAGCATATGTCAGCCATTGATGGGGTGTTTGGATAAGGTTAATAATTCTGACAACTATTGGATTCATTGGACATTAATGGGCGGCATTACACAAAGCAACGAACTTGTCTGCATGAGTTAATGATTTAGTAATTCACAGGATAGCATGCTTTGGTTTGGTGGCATGATATTTTCGGTTCAATGGAATCCCTTCAACATGGGACTTGTCGGCCATGATTTATTATTTTAATATATGATTCTTAGGTTGTGATGTATAAGGGGAGGTGAGGTAACAATAGCTCTTGGTCCAATAGGATTGTAGTAAGTTGGTGTTGGTCCAATAGCATCATGAAAACCATCCACACTTGGTCTTTGAGTATTATTTATTGAGAGTTATCATGTTTTGGGTGGCAAACATAAACTGACAACTCGGTTGGCATGATGATTGATGATTTAATATTAATTGTTAGTGGGTAATGATGATAAACATATTGTTGAATAATGATTTTATGAATAGATCTAAGCATTTTAGGCCACTGATCATGTTGAGGAATTCGTTAATTGAGTGTTGTATGATTATGTGTCACTGCTTTGTAAATACATCGATGATTTGATTGAGTGATTTCGTGATGCTTGGTCATGTAACTGTAAGCGATGCTTAGGGTTATTGTAGGGTGTAACTGTTGATGATTGATGGGCCTCGACGAAAACACTTTGGGATTTCGGCCCAAGTGTTTTCGCCAACAAGGTGGATTTCGGCCCAACTGTTATGTTTGTTTAGTTGAATTATTCTGTTAGATGTTAAGATATACATGTAACCTTGTTAAATAAGTAACTCCGTTAAATGTGCAACTCTGTTAGTTTATTTAACACTGTTAGTTTATTATTAACCTTGTTAAGCTTGTTAACCCCATCAAGCATGATAACTGATTAACTATGTTATAATTTACCAAGAACTCAGTTATATCGAGTATGATTGTATGAGCATGAACTAACTGTATATGCTACTTGATGATGCTGGCATGGATACACTATGTGACATAAATGGCATGTAAATTATTACGAACTGAAACTGATTAGATACGTGCGTAACTATAGGAGTTGACTGATTACTTGTGAGCACTTACTTTAGCATACCGAGCAAACCAAGGTGAGTTCACACCCTTACCAAGGCATGGGATTCCCAATGGGTAGGGAATGGGATTGAAGGAAAAAGGATTGACGAATTATTTGGATTTACACTGTTACTAGACTATCTACCATCGTCCTCGGTTGTGAAGGACCCTTACGTAAAACCTACGTAATACTTGTGCTTACCACTGTCCTCAGGGAGGGACACTTACGTAAAACCTACGTAAACTCATACCTACTACTGTCCTAGGGTTATGAAGGACACTTACGTAAAACCTACGTAAAGTTTGTACGTACTACTGTTCTCGGGTTACGAAGAACACTTATGGTTACGAATAGTCTAGTGTATATACAAATATGGGAAGCCCCCACTAATAGAACATACTATCGGCCTAGTAGAGCCACATGTTACGAAAAGAACTTACTATTACGAACTTACTTACTGTGAACTCGCTCAACTAGTTGTTGACTCTCTGTTACATGCCTTGCAGGTCGTTAGGTATACATGGAGCTTGCACTGGGAGGCGCGGTCGTTGTGGACAAGGATCGTGAATGCTCTAATTAAACATTTGACATTTCATACTTTACTTAAGTCGGGCTTTTACTCACATGCTTCCGCTAAACGTTGAATTTATATTTATGTTTTGAACACCTTTCACATGGATGGGTTTGGTTAAATTGCATTTACTTTTACTATTTACGTTGTTCTATATGATTGGTGGCTTGATCCTGGTCATGTCACGCCTCCAAGCGGTAGTACTCCGCAGGTGGATTTTGGGGGCGTGACAACATCTACCAAATCGTTAACCAATGATTCGATGGGAAGATGTTAACTTGGTGGAACAATAATGATATAGTAGTTTAGTTCCATTTGTATTCAGTGACAAATACTAAGTTTTGGAAGCACTTAGTTTCTGAGAGATTTAAAATATATATATTTATATAAATATAAATCTATTTATGAATTCGTGTTAGTCGTCTTGGATGGTAGTACGTGTACTTAAACAAATGTTTGTATAAAAATAATACACACTATAGACTCGTATAATGTATTCACGCGTTTTCCGAATAGTTGTCATACACGTTGACGGATAATAATACGACTCGTCATAGTTTTTCGTAATATGTATATATACACAAACATATGCATTCGATCATTATAGTTGATTAATTAAGTAACTTTCTTATAATAATCTTCTAAACCTAAATGATTTATAATGATGAGGTGGTGGTCGCACGTTGCAGTGTTGACATTGATATGATAAAGCACATTGAAAGAATCACATGGAGTTGATGTGGCTCCATTTTAAATATGGAAAGTAGATATAAAAACATGTCGTGACAGTAATACAAAAGAAGAAAGTTGAAACGCTAATAAACGTGCTGTAGGTCCCCTAGAGGAGGATCTAGAACACCTTCTCCTTATTACCGAACACACCCGCAAGTGCGGAATCCAAGCGGGTTTGCAACCAAGCCAAAGAACACACAAATACACAAAAGATTTCAAAGTTAAAAGCTCATGTATTAACTTTCAGCAAAGTTTGGTTACAAAGATTAGTACAAGAAAATGCTCTCTCAAACTCACTGGTGTGCTCTCTGTGTGTCTGCTATGGCCTGTGTCTGTATTTATAGGCCCAACACCCAGTAACCCAACGAAGATTGGTTACTGGGCCACGAACATTCATCAGGTCCACAAAGAATGGAGTCTTCGTGGACCATTGCGACGAATAATTAATCACCAGGAACCTCGACTCTTCGTTGGTATATAGGGACTCTTCGTGGCACGTAATGTTCGTTGACGAACAATAACAAAACAAGCATTCTTCGTTGACTTTCATGCATGAATGTGGAACACATTCTTCGTTGAGTTGCTTGGAAGTTCAATATATGAAGTTAAATTTACATCCATTCTAAGTGACATCATCATGTCATCATCATGATGATGTCATGATGGTGTCATCTCGCATGAACTTGGTTCTCGTGTCATGAATTGTTGGGTCGTACGACGGAGGAACGTCGCGACGTTGGTCTTGAGCCAAACAGAACTGAGTCAAACCGAACTGAGTCGAATCGAACGGAGCTGCATCCACAAAGTGCATCAACAAACTCCCCCTTGGATGCTGCTCGTGATGGTTCGATATTCACATGTTGTCGGATCTTCAGATGTCTCCACGTGTCACAAACTGGAGTGTATCAACAAACTCCCCCTTGAATGATGCTCGTGAATCTTTTGATCTTCAATACTTCAGATCCTTTCGGTATTGGTGAGTGGTCAGCTGCAACTCGATCATCTTGATCCTCTGATTGCATTAATGTCGTGTCTTCATTTCGCAGCTTGTCATATAACGCGTTCTCTTTGCCTTTAGCTGGTTCAAATGTTGCATCTGCACATACAAGAAAGCTAAACGCGTAATGAGAACAACCGGTTGGAATATAGTTAAAATGACACACATGTGACCAACCCTCAATCAACTACCGACCGAAAACAGTTAGAAAGTTATAAAAACTTGATCAATTTTAGATTTTAACTTTCAACACTTGTTAACTTCGACCGTTTACCTAAATCTAGACAGTGATAAGTAACATGTTAATGATTGGTGTGGATCAAACGATTGATGGATACGGAATTAGAGGGTTGGTATGAATTACATTCGTGATGATCATGAACTAGGGTTTCACAATAATTGAGGTTCGATTGTAACGAATTGGAAGTAATCTGTTAATGTGTGGGTGTGCAAATTGATGTTGTTATTGTGCGATGATAATGATATTGATTGTGTAAATATTTGTTGTTACTCATTGAAGGTGTGATTAGGGTTTGTATAATGATAGGGATGTGTAACGGTTTTAATCCATGATTGGGGTGTGATGAGTGGGAAATTATGTTTGCTAAAATTAAGGAAAATAGTTGACTGATCCAACGACACGAGTTGGATCGCACAACTGGACTAGGATCGCACAAGAGTGTGTGATCGCACAATACCGCTCCAATGAAGATGCAATTGTTTTGGTTTCGACCAGGTTTCAGATGGTAAAGACTCGAGATCCAACATCGGGCAATAAAAACTAAAATAGAAATAGAAATAAAATCTTTTTGGTTTTTTTTTTATAAATTTATATTAAAACACACCTAAAATCTTTTTGAAATTTTTGCATATTTCAAATGTAAAGACGCAAAGTAGTAAATAAATATATACAGGGATGCAGAAATTGAAAGCATTAAATAAATATTTACAGACATTCTTTTTGTGAGTTTCGAGGGTAAGAGAGTCATATCAGTGTACGGTCATGCCAAAACGCTCTTGTTGTTCAATTAGTTAATATTAAGATAAGCATCCTATAACGATTATCGGTATCGTTGTCCACTTAAGCTCAACTCATCAGATGTACTCGCGGTTAGGGGATACGATTAAGGTATGATTTATACTTACCGACCGGTGTTCATCCACACACAACACATTCCCGTATCAAGGTATGCACGAGAGTTGTAGGATCGAGGTCTGACCCGAACGAGTCGTTCAGAGAAGCTCAACTCTGTTTCAGGTGCGGAATAACAAGAAACGGAGGTAGAAACAACTGATTCTTTACTTAATATACTGATTGTATTGATTTGGCAATGATTACAGCTCGATCTTCACACCGGCAGCACTTCGGTATGGAATACAAGGTCTGGATGATGATTTCGCTTATGGAACCCCTATATATACTTGCTGAGATTTCGCTCCAAGGATCACATGTCCTTATGAGCGAAATCTGCCTGTCCATATAAGCGAAACCCCTTACTAAATGACCCTATGAGCGAAATCAGCTCACTAAACACAAAACACTTCCTATTTTCTTGTAAATCGTGCCCTAATCTATACAATTCAATGTAAAACTCGATACAAGACGAAGTCGACAGATGTAGTGCACCAACAGACTCCCCCTCAGATGTTGACGAGTCGACTATCGAGTCACGACAATGCTGTGTCTTCATTTCTTCAGTCTTGATCAGTCTCTGGGCTTCTCTCTATCTTCTTCAACAGACTTCCTTTAACAATATCTGCTTTGAAAATCTTCAGACTCCCCTTCTCGATTTGCTGGCATTTCTTTGTTCTTCAGCAACATCTGATACAGGATCGTTGTCTGGCTTTCACAAGTCCAAGATTGATGCCTGGCTTTAACTTTGTCAACAGAATCCGGAACTTGGCTCTAGCTCTATTCATAGAAACTTCAAAATCGACCAGCCTGGCTTTCTTCAATCAGACTCCTCAGGTATCGTAACCTGGCTTTCATTCAGCTTAGATCTCAGGATTGAATTAACCTGGCTTTTTATCTTCAGGTCCAAGATTGAAACCTGGCTATTCCTGCACATTCTTAATCTAGAAGTAAATTTTCAAAATTTAACAATTTGAGTATAAATGAATGCACCAATTCTGATTCTCTCTCATAACATGTGCACCAGCAATTTCTCTCCCTCAGATCACAAACACATGATGAACTACTTGTTGATTTAAAAACATATTTTGACAGACAAAGCATACTTTCCCCCTCACAACAATGTCATCATGTTTAGCACTCGGAATTTTGAAAATCAGCTTTCCAATATCAGTTGTCGAAAATCTTTTTGACTTTTCAAAAGTTTATGCTAAAACACACAAAATCTTTTTTGGATTTTTCTGAAAGAAAGTAACTGACACCACTTGAAGAATCAAAATAATGCAGAAATGAAATATTTACAAACAATATTTTTGTGAGTTTGTGTAAGAGGATCATATCAGTTTATGAGACATGCCACCAACACCGTTAAGCTGATTACATTTTAAGCTTTAAATAATTCACCTAGATTGTCAGTATATTTGTCCACTAAAATTTTCACACAAATTTCAATTGATCTGAGATATGTAATTAATGTTTTAAGCTCTTGAACTTGTTCGTGTGTCCTACCTCTTGAATATACTCCCGTATCCAGATCCCAATATTCAGTCTTACAGGTGAGTATACCACAGCTGATATCTGTTTAGGGGATAAAATGCGAGGGCCGTGAGAGCTCAGGTCGATACTTCCGTATACGCAAAGAGATGACGGCTTCGACTTTTGGTGTGTCCCCTTTAGAGGATCTTTTGATTACAACAGCAGCGACTATCAATTTTATTGCTTCATCAGCTTGCTGAGGGCGAAGCTATGTTTCAAGCTTTTGTAGAAAGCATTATCCGGGGACTAGGTCAGTACTTCCATACAGCAGAAGTCCCGGGATAATACCCCAGATATCACTGAGCATAAAGACCTAGTATCTCAGAATAAGGGACCTTTCAAACAAGATTTCAGGGGTTACCTATATATCCAAGAAGTTGTTAACCCACAGAACAAGCAAGTTTGAAATTTTATGTTTATATCTCATCACAATTTACTAAATGTGCAAAAATCTACTGGCACATCCTCAGTGAGATTGTTTATCACATTTTAATCTTTTCATATCTTTAGCATGTTGCGACAGTCTACTGATGTACTATCATTTCCTCTTTTTCACAACAAAACTCATTTTTGATTTTCTCATGTTTTTGTATTTTTCAAATTTTCTAATGTTTTTGGATTTTCTGAAAATTTTCTACTCCCCCTAAAATGCAAACATATTAAAGAAAAATTTGAAAACACTAAGCTCTTGACCCAATTCTAAAACTATACTATACAAAAACTTGACAACTGATATCGAATCGCATCAAATCGCCATCCACTAGGTATAAACAATCTGAACTCCCCTTTCACAAACCATTTTCTCATTTAGATTTCAAAACACTTAAGTTTGTTTTAATCAAAATGATTTTTCCGGAAAATGAGTTTGTGTTTATCACTTGTAAGTTTACCACTTATAAAGTACGGGGATATGGTTCATCATCTTTTCTGTTTTTATCATGTTAGTAAATCAAGTACAACTTAATGTCCCTGATTTACCGTTTTGCATTCAAGCAACCTCTGTACCAATTGTAAAGAATAACCACTTGTAAAATCACAAACAATACCACTTGAAGGTATATCCGAACAATTACCAACTGTAGGAATGTTACGTCTACATTTACCAATCAGGATGCCAATTCCTGCTTTGCACTTACTAACCTGGAAGCTCCGGCGTAGTCCTTTCACCTGTAAAATTCAAATATTTTTCGAACTTTTTCAACTTCATAAAACATGAATGATGCCGATTCCTGATCCATGATATAAACTTGGGATCTCCGGCATAGTCCTAAGACTTCATGGAAAACAAACTTCCATCCAAGTCTTCTCAGACTTGATGGCTTTCAACTCTTGCATAGTAGGGTTATAAGTTGCCTTTTTAGTTAGCTTTCCCATTCAACATTTTCCCAAATATCTTTTTAACACTTCCATTAAATGTTTTCTCGACATCAAACTTTGTTTTCTCTTTATAAAATTGGTTCGAGATGTCAACCTTACCAACCTTCTTTTTAACCGCTTCAAATTTCAGTGATGGAAACTCATCATCATTTACTGAAATTTTCACCTCACCTTGTGACTCCTCTGACTTTGTGGAACCAGATTCATCGCCGACATTCACATCAACTTTCTTAACAACCCACACTTGGTTGTCTTTTTCTTTCTTTTTGTAAAAATTCTTTTTCGAACACTCACCAACCTCATATGTTGAATTTTCAAAAAATTTAAGTCTGTCGGTTGGTGGTTCAACATCAACAACCTTTTCATTCAATTTCTGAGAAACTCCCTGTTTTGTTTTTGCGTTTTTCTGACAGTTCCATGCAATGTGACCAACTTCATTGCATCTGTAACAAGTTCGAGTTTCTCTTGGATATGACACTTCTGTTCCATTCTTCTTCTTTTCAGCAAGAAACTCCTGGTTTGTCTGTCTCCAGAATGGTTTCTTCTGTTCATCCTCTCCACTTCCACCTGAAACAAATTCTGTTTTTGTTTTAGAATTTTTCATATTTTTATGATTTTTTGGTGGAATAAAACCTAAACCTTTCTTTTTGTAGCTACGATTTTGGTTTGGTTTCTTTTGAAAACCAGAGCCAGAATTGTAACCTTTTTTCTTGTTTAAACGTTTTTGAACTCTTGAAGTGTATTTTTTAGGTTTTCCAGTAAGATTTAAATCTTTTATTTCAGAAATATTAATTTCTGTCATTTTAAAAACCTTTTTGATCATGTCAAAACGAACACTTCTTATTGGAAACTCTTTATCAGAGTATAATTTGTCCGAATCATTTAAAGTGTATGCTACTTTAAATGTTTCATCATCCAAATTTGATTTCGATAACAAAAATTCTTTACTGTAAGACTGTTTGACCGACGATTTTGGACTGTTGACTGACGAATTTGACCCTCCAGACTCAGACTTTGACTCATCCTCATCAGTATCCAACACCTGATCGACCACCTTTTTGATTAACTCAGACTCATGCTCCTCGTTTGGTTTTCTAGGTGAATATCCTTCCCAAATCGGAGGCGGACACTTGTTATAGCTAACAGTCGGTTTCTTACCACTATCTTTCCTTTTCTTTGTCTTCTCATCTTGGAAAGCTTCCATACCTGCAACAGTTGGGTAAATACGATCAATGAGATAATCAGAACTAGAATAACTTTGTAATAATCGCCTAATTCTCTCATTCTCGATTTTCTTCACAACTTCTACCACTTTCTCTGTCTCAATCACCTTTTCTTTTTCTTTTTCTTGCTCAGTCTCAACCATCTTTTCAACAACACTTTCAACGTTCACATTCTGAACAACATCTTCAGTATTCATTTGTTGTTGTTCTTTAGCAGCTCGTTTCTCCTTCAGTTTCTCCATGAGATCTGCAAAATAGAAATGAAAACTTTCAGGAGAAAGATGAGTTTTTGCAACATTAATATGTTTTTCCTCCTCATCATTACCACTACTATCATCAGTTGGTGACTGATCAAACTTTACAGATTTTTCAGAACTGTCATCTGATAAACCAGAATCAGACGGTGTTTGATCAAATACAACTTCTTTTTCTGAAGTAACATCATTCTGCACACTCTCATCTGAACTCTGTGAACCTTCATCAGCACTTTCTGAGCTTTCATCAGATGCAATAGACTGTTCCTCCACACTTTTCACTGTTTCACCAATAGACTTCATCCAGGTGGCAAACATGTCTGGTTCTCTCACTATCTTAGCGATGAAAGCTTTGTACTCTCCCTTTTCATCAACAAACATATCCCAGCTGAAGCCTTCAGGTAGTCTCTCATCATCTTGATCGACTAAACATGCTTTGCTTTCAGTTGATATGTAGTTGTTCCAGTTGAAGTCTACCAAACACGCTCTCTTTGAATCCTCAATCTTCCTACCATGAGCCGTCTGTGAATTTTGTGATTGACCAACCTGCTGATAAATGGCTTTCCGGTAGTGGTAATCTTTTTCGAACGGATTCTGAGCACCACTAGCTTCCCCGTTCTTGCACTCTCGCTTGAAATGGCCTTTCTCCATGCATCGAAAACAAGTAACTTTAGATTTATCAAAACCTAAAGTAGATACATGAGCATCAAGAAAGTCATTTCTCCTAGTAATTGTCTTGAACTTTTCAGCACGCCTAAGAACACTCGCTAGACACCATTTGATATCCATCAGTTCCATCTCTTCGGCGTCTATTTGATCGTAATCCTGTTTGGTTAGCATAGGATTCCCGATCCGACCAGCAACAAGACCTTCATATGAGAGTAGCACAGAACCGAGTAAAGCCATGTGATCTTTCGCAGTTTCCTCAGAAAAACTTTGACCTTCTGGAAGATTTAGAGCGATGTTGCACTGAATCAGGTAACCATTTCCTGTCTTTGTGCCTTGAGACTGAAAGCTTGTATTTGACTCTTTAGGATTGACACTTGGAAATGATGAAAATCCACTGCTGCTTTTGTTTGAACTTTGATCCACCTTTTCTGTTGAATCCCCAGCACTGAATGCAGTTTGGATTTTCGGACTTCTCTCAGCTTCAGGAACCGGAATACTACCCTTATAGTACATCTTTACATCCTGTTGACCACTAGAACTGTTCATCCTGGCGATCTTCTGTTGTTCCAAATCCTGACTCTCGATCTTTTCAATGAGCTGAGAGATAGTTAACCCATCATAAACACCCGTATTCTTTAGAATCATCAAATACGTTCCCCACTCTTTCTGCGGTAACGCATCAGCTAGCTTGTCTACCCACTCTTCATGATCTTTGGTAATACTCAACATCGACATCGATCACACTAAGTGGCAGTAACGTTTGATCAGCTTCTTCGTGTCCTCTCCCGGTAAACTGCTGAATAAATCAAATTCCTTCTTGAGCAATGCTTTCTTGCTCTTTATCATGTTCTCACTACCCTCAAATTTGACTTTAAGTGCATCCCAGATTGATTTAGCAGTTTTGTCATGCTGTAGCAGAATGAAGATGTCTTCTTTGATCGCTTGTTGAAGCAGACTGATCATCATTTTCTCAGCTTTGTACATAACCCGTTCTTGATCTGTGAACTCTGATAACTCTTTAAGAACCTGCAAATCTGTTCGAGGCAACACATATTTCTTCAGTATACATTACCAAGACCTGAGATGATTTGCCTGAACCCAGTTCTCGAATCTGTCTTTCCACCCATAGTATTCTTCGATACTCATCAATTTAGGGGGCTTTTGGGTGGTTCCCGTCTCGTTTTCTAAACTCATGGCTTGAACAATAGTAGCTGGACTAGACGATGTTGCAAATGCGTTATAAAACTCGGTATCCATGATGACTTAGCACGTTTATCAAAAACAGTGACTTATGAGCGAAATCAAGGGTTTGTGCACTAAAAGCGAAATCCCAGAAGTCCTTAAAAGCGAAATCAGAAGATCATATGAGCGAAACCTGATGTTCCAAAAAGCGAAATCCCTCAATTTTGTGACACAAGAGCGAAATTAGGGTTTTGTAGGTTCATAAAAGCGAAATCAGGGTTCTTGATTGTTCACAAAAGCGAAATCAGGGTTCTTAATTGTTCACAAAAGCGAAATCAGGTGTTCAAATGAGCGAAATTACACAATGTTTGTATGAGCGAAATCTGATCGAAGGTTAATTTGGTCCATTTTTAGTCCGTATTTAGGTCCGAAACTTTCCAGGGTTTGTTAATGTCCAATTGTCTACGATCTGTGAAATTTTAAGCGAAATTAGACTGTTAAATCTTGATCTAGTGAAGAAAGAAGGTGTAGAAATAAGAAAACAAGATGAATTCCAGCTAATCTCTGTAGAACTCCTCCTCCTGAGCTCTGATACCACTTGTAGGATCGAGGTCTGACCCGAACGAGTCGTTCAGAGAAGCTCAACTCTGTTTCAGGTGCGGAATAACAAGAAACAGAGGTAGAAACAACTGATTCTTTACTTAATATACTGATTGTATTGATTTGAAAATGATTACAGCTCGATCTTCACACCGGCAGCACTTCGATATGGAATACAAGGCCTGGATGATGATTTCGCTTATGGAACCCCTATATATTGTGACAACTCGTATTTCGAACCTGTCTTTGTAACGTATGTAGCGTATATGAACGTGCTGAATTATATGAACTTTGAATTATTAAATGATATTATGTGTAACGTGTATTGCATGCTCGTATGTATGTATCCAAACGCACAACCCCACTCGATCGCACAAGCCCTTTGGGGCCGTGTTACTTACATCCGAATCATGGGAAGCCCATTAAGGGTTCGGCCCACATCCTATTTTTGTTACAAAAACACTCTCACACAAAACCCTACACGCTCTCTTTCTCTCCACTCGAAGCCGGCGGCAAGCATCCCCTTATCACTCGAAGCTTTTCTTGTTCTAGGCATCTAATCGGTTAGTACTTTATAATCTTGTTAGATGATGTTATGATCCCATGTGTTAACAGTTATGTGGTTTGATCTTGTATTAATAGTTGGTGAGAATGATGTCAGCATAGGATTGAATTGATGTGTAAGTAAGGTGTGGTCAAATGAATTTCAAGCAAATCACGTGAATGTCGATGTATGTCATCAAGTCTTTAATCGGCCAAATCATTATAATTCAATAGGATTGTTATAAATTGTTAGAACCACTATCTCGATTCAATAGAATTATATTAGGGATTTATGTTGGTCCAATAACAACTTGAAACCTATTTTCAATTGTCGGCTAATATATAAATTATTCGCGAATATTTTATGTTATAAATATAGACAAGTTCTTAAATGGCGGCTACTGTATTTGGAATTTGCATGATTGTGTTTGGCCATTTGTTATTGGTTAGCCGAGGTTGGTCCAATAGAATATAAGGTGAAATAGTTGTCGGCCATGTGGGGTCATATTGAATTGCTTGTGATTATATGTATGTGCATGTGGAAATGTCGGCTAGTTTATATATATGTAGTTAGGGTGCACAAAGCTCCATGAATTATTTCATTGGTTGATTTGGACGGCACCACATAAGCCAAGGGATCAATTGGATAGTTTGGGCGGTCAACCTAAAGCCCTTGGCGGTGGGGATAGGTGTCGGCCACTAAGGCATCTAGGATATTGTGTTGTGTTTGTTACTTGCTACTCGAAAGATAAACTTGAACCGAAGGATAGCTTTGTCGAAAGTTAACACGTGAACCGAAAGATAGATATGGTCGAAAGATGACATAGAGTTCGAAACATAATACTTGGTCCGAATGATAATTGTGAAAAACTGTGGGTCGAAAGATCATATACGAGTCGAAGGATAATTGTGTAAACTGTTTGTTGAAAGATCTGTAATGTGTCGAAAGATAATAGGGTTTATGCTTTGAATAATGGAACATATGTTTGATTTATTTTGCATGCCATGCTTGGGAATGAATGTTAATAATTGTATTCGTGCACACTAACTGATGATTTAATGAGAAATAATACATGTTGTGCCGATATGCAAACTAACTGTTATGTGAACATTAAATTGCATGCGTATCATTGCGAACATGAACTGATTTGTTATACGTGCATACTATAGGACGTGATTAATTACCTGTGAGTGCATAACCTAGCATACCGAGCAAACCAAGGTGAGTTCACACTCTTACCAAGGCATGGGGTTCCCGGGGTGTTGGGAATGGGATTGAAAGGTTGATTAGATACTCTATTGACACTATGACTAGACTACCACTTTACTATCCTCGGTTGTGAAGGATACCTATAGTTACGAGTAGTCTAGTGGTTATACAACGTGGAACACCACCACCAGTAACGTGGAACACCACCACCAGTAACGTGGAACACCACCACCAGTAACGTGGAACACCACCACCAGTAACGTGGAACACCACCACCAGTAACGTGGAACACCACCACCAGTAACGTGGAACACCACCACCAGTAACGTGGAACACCACCACCAGTAACGTGGAACACCACCACCAGTAACGTGGAACACCACCACCAGTAACGTGGAACACCACCACCAGTAACGTGGAACACCACCACCAATAGAACATACAATCGGCCCAGTAGAGCCACCTGTTACAAACGAACTTACTATTACGCATTTACTTTCTGTGAACTCGCTCAACTAGTTTGTTGATCATTCTGTTACATGCCGTGCAGGTCGTTAGGTACTTGGAGCTTGCACTGGAGAAGCGGGTCGTTGTGGACAAGGATCGTGACTTTTCTGTTAAACTATTATGACACTTAAAACTGTTAACTACTACTGGTTTATTTACTATGCTTCCGCTACATTTTGAAACGATGATTTGTTTGATCACCTTTTGTATTGAATGGATGGTTTTCATTTATTTTACTTAATATTAAATGCATGTTCAATATGATTGGTGGCTTGATCCTGGTCAGTCACGCTCCCAAGCGGTGATACTCCGCAGGTGGATTTTGGGGGTGTGACAGATTGGTATCAGAGCCATTGGTTATAGAGAACTTGGTTTTAATATGGAAAAACGTTTTTATTAAAACCAGACTATAACCAGAACAGTGCTCTCAACGATCCACAACGACGCTTCGCTCCACGTGCAAGACTCAACTTCCTAGGTAATAAGGTTTATGTTTATTGCCTACATGCTAGAATTTGCATAGAACTTTGCTCGTAGTATGCTTACATTACCTTGCTCACAACTTGTCATTGCATGAGAATACTTATGTGCTTACACTCTTCTGTCATCGCACTATTCGCGAACCTTTCTCACTTATGTTGCCTTTGATGTGAAGATCAATGGCCGCACGAATTACCATGACTCAAGCCCAGTTAGAGGCTCTCGTTGCTGCGGCAGTTGCAGCCGCCCAAGCAGGTAGTATACCCTGCAGTATAGACACTAGGATCTTTAGATCCTACATTAATTCTCGTACTTAACTTTGCCCTATTCGTACACAATAGGTCAACCCGCTCAGCAACAACCTGGGTGCACATTCAAGAATTTCATGGATTGTCGTCCTAGCTCGTTCAGTGGCACGGAGGGAGCAGTTGGACTCCTCCACTGGTTTGAAAAGCTCGAGTCGGTTTTCGAAATGTGTGAATGCCCTGAGGCTCGCAGGGTGAAGTTCGCCACTGGCACACTTGAAGGGATTGCGCTCACTTGGTGGAACGCACAAGTGCAGATCTTAGGGTTGGCAGCTGCTAACGCCACACCCTGGAATGATTTCAAAGAACTGATCAAGAGGGAATACTGCACTAGAGAAGACATTCACAAGTTGGAGGACGAGTTGTATAACTTGAAAATGGTTGGTTCGGAAATCGAAGCTTACACCAAGAGATCAAATGAGTTGGCTGTGTTATGTCCAACTATGGTGGACCCTCCATACAAGCGTATTGAGTTGTATCTCAAAGGTTTGGCACCAGAAATACAGAGCCACGTTACCTCGGCTAACCTCAACAACATCCAAGAAATCCAGCGTCTCGCTCATCGCATCACCGACCAGGCAGTGGAACAGAATAAACTGCCTAAGCGTGTCAGTGCTACTGCTACCGCTACTGCTTCTACTACACTTGCTACTCCCAGTGAAAGTAAGAGAAAATGGGATGGGGATTCTAGCAAGGGGTCAGCATCAGTACAGTCACAAGCCCAGCAGCGAAAGACAGACAGTTATCAGAGTCCCAGTCAGCACTCCTCTAGCAGCCACAGACAGGGAGGGTATCGAGGAAACCTTCCGAAGTGTAACACCTGCAACAAACATCACAGTGGCCAGTGTAATAAGGTTCGTTGTCAAAGATGCCTCAAGATGGGTCATGAGGCCAAAGACTGTAGGAGTCCACGACCTGCAAATCAGAACCAGCAACTCCCACCGCCAGCTCCACAGAACCAGCAGCAGCAACCACAGCGTGGAAACCGGGGATGTTTCCAGTGTGGGGCAGAAGGACACTACAAACGCGATTGCCCTCAGTTGAACCAAAATCGGAACCACAACAATAACCAGGGCAACGGGAACAACGACAACAACGGGGGAAACAACAATAACAATGGCAACGAGGCAAGAGGTCGAGTTTTCATGTTAGGAGGAGGAGACGAATGAACGCTAATTGAACTTATAACTTCTTTTTGGGTTTTTCATTATTATGTTTCCGCTATTCGAACAAAGTTTGGTTTGAACATCAAATGTCTTGGGTTTTATGAATTATTTTAACTACTATATTTTATGTTTGATGTGATGGATGGTTTGATATTATTGAACACACCTGCCGTATTTACGGACTTTACGAACAGGGTGCGCAAACCTTATCTTGACAAGTTCGTTATTGTCTTTATCGACGACATTCTGATCTACTCCAAGAGTCAGGAGGAGCACGAGCAGCACTTACGTCTTATCTTGAAACTCCTCCGAAAGGAACAATTATACGCCAAGTTTTCTAAATGCGACTTCTGGATACGTGAAGTCCACTTCTTAGGCCATGTGGTGAACAAGGATGGGATTCATGTTGATCCATCCAAGATAGATTCGATCAGGAACAGACCAGCACCGCATACACCAACAGAAATACGCCAATTCTTGGGTTTGGCAGGATACCATCGACGGTTCATAAAAGACTTCTCCAAGATTGCTCAGCCGCTTACGTTACTGACACAGAAGGGTGTCACCTATCGCTGGGGAGAACCCCAGGAGACTGCTTTCCAGTACCTTAAGGATAGGCTTTGCAGCACACCTATTCTCCCATTGCCAGAGGGCACGGACGATTTTGTAGTATACTTGATGCATCCATACAGGGTTTTGGATGTGTGTTAAAGCAGCACGACAAGGCCAATGCTTATGCCTCGCGCCAACTCAAGATTCATGAACGGAACTACACGACGCACGATTTAGAGCTGGGAGCTGTTGTTTTCGCGCTTAAGATATGGCGACACTACCTGTACGGTACCAGGTGCACGATTTACACCGATCACAGGAGTCTCGAGCATATTCTTAAGCAAAAGGATTTAAATATGTGTCAACGGAGATGGGTTGAACTTCTGAACGACTACGAATGCGCCATCAAGTACCATCCAGGCAAAGCCAATGTTGTGACTGACGCTCTCAGTCGGAAAAACACTTTACCTCGGCGCGTGCGAGCGCTATAGCTCACGATCCAGTCTAGTCTTCCTGCACAGATACGAGCTGCTCAGTTAGAAGCACTGAAACCCGAAAACGTTAAAGCTGAAGCTTTACGCGGCTCAAGGCAACGCATGGAACAAAAGGAAGACGGCGCCTACTATGTAACGGGGCGTATTTGGGTCCCACTTTATGGCGGTTTACGCGAACTTGTGATGGATGAGGCGCACAAGTCTCGCTACTCGGTACATCCAGGTGCGGATAAAATGTACCACGACATCAAAACAACCTATTGGTGGCCAGGTATGAAAGCCCACATCGCCACCTATGTTGGCAGGTGTTTGACCTGTGCGAAAGTCAAGGTCGAATATCAGAAACCCACAGGTCTACTACAACAACCCAGGATACCACAGTGGAAATGGGAAGAAATTTCCATGGATTTCGTTACAGGCTTACCTAGATCCCAGCGTGGGAATGACACTATTTGGGTAATCGTTGATCGACTCACAAAGTCTGCTCACTTCTTGGCAATTAAAGAAACGGATAAGTTTTCTACCTTAGCAGACATCTACTTGAAAGAAGTTGTTTCGAGGCACGGAGTGCCCACCTCTATTATTTCGGATCGGGATGCACGATTCACGTCAGAGCTATGGCAGGCGATGCACAAAGCGTTTGGCTCTCGTTTAGATATGAGCACAGCATATCACCCTCAGACGGATGGGCAGTCTGAGCGCACGATTCAAACTCTAGAAGACATGCTTCGAGCGTGTGATATCGATTTCGGCAACGGCTGGGAAAAGCACCTCCCTTTGGTGGAGTTCTCATATAATAACAGTTACCATACCAGCATCCAAGCCGCTCCATTCGAGGCATTGTACGGGCGTAAATGCCGGTCACCTCTCTGTTGGGCAGAGGTGGGGGATAGTCAAATTACGGGTCCAGAGATTGTAATGGACGCCACAGAAAAGATCGCGCAGATACGACAACGTATGGCGGCAGCACGCGACCGTCAGAAAGCCTACGCGAATAAGCGTAAGAGACCATTGGAATTTCAGGTCGGGGACCGGGTTTTATTGAAAGTCTCACCCTGGAAGGGTGTGGTTCGATTTGGTAAACGAGGCAAACTCAATCCACGGTATGTTGGACCATTCGAAATCACTGAAAGAATAGGCCCAGTAGCCTACAGATTGAACCTACCAGCTGAACTCGGTGCAGTTCACAACATATTCCACGTGTCGAATCTGAAGAAGTGCCTGTCAGATGAGACCCTCACAGTTCCTTTAAGGAACTCACTATCGACGAGCGGTTGCAGTTCGTCGAGGAACCAGTTGAAATCACGGACCGGGATGTTAAGGTCCTCAAACACAAGAGAATCCCTCTTGTCCGAGTTCGTTGGAACTCCCAGCGTGGCCCAGAGTATACATGGGAACGCGAAGACCAGATGAAAGAAAAGTACCCCCAGCTATTCGAAACCAATGCATCCACTTCTGAGGCTGAAGCTACTACTACTGAATTTCGGGACGAAATTCCAAATCAACGGGGGGATGATGTGACACCCCAGGAAAACCAGTGAACTATTGAACTTACCTAGCTTCCTCAGTAAGTGCATACCAAATTTCGGGACGAAATTTCCAATTAGTTGGGGATAATGTGACAACTCGTATTTCGAACCTGTCTTTGTAACGTATGTAGCGTATATGAACGTGCTGAATTATATGAACTTTGAATTATTAAATGATATTATGTGTAACGTGTATTGCATGCTCGTATGTATGTATCCAAACGCACAACCCCACTCGATCGCACAAGCCCTTTGGGGCCGTGTTACTTACATCCGAATCATGGGAAGCCCATTAAGGGTTCGGCCCACATCCTATTTTTGTTACAAAAACACTCTCACACAAAACCCTACACGCTCTCTTTCTCTCCACTCGAAGCCGGCGGCAAGCATCCCCTTATCACTCGAAGCTTTTCTTGTTCTAGGCATCTAATCGGTTAGTACTTTATAATCTTGTTAGATGATGTTATGATCCCATGTGTTAACAGTTATGTGGTTTGATCTTGTATTAATAGTTGGTGAGAATGATGTCAGCATAGGATTGAATTGATGTGTAAGTAAGGTGTGGTCAAATGAATTTCAAGCAAATCACGTGAATGTCGATGTATGTCATCAAGTCTTTAATCGGCCAAATCATTATAATTCAATAGGATTGTTATAAATTGTCAGAACCACTATCTCGATTCAATAGAATTATATTAGGGATTTATGTTGGTCCAATAACAACTTGAAACCTATTTTCAATTGTCGGCTAATATATAAATTATTCGCGAATATTTTATGTTATAAATATAGACAAGTTCTTAAATGGCGGCTACTGTATTTGGAATTTGCATGATTGTGTTTGGCCATTTGTTATTGGTTAGCCGAGGTTGGTCCAATAGAATATAAGGTGAAATAGTTGTCGGCCATGTGGGGTCATATTGAATTGCTTGTGATTATATGTATGTGCATGTGGAAATGTCGGCTAGTTTATATATATGTAGTTAGGGTGCACAAAGCTCCATGAATTATTTCATTGGTTGATTTGGACGGCACCACATAAGCCAAGGGATCAATTGGATAGTTTGGGCGGTCAACCTAAAGCCCTTGGCGGTGGGGATAGGTGTCGGCCACTAAGGCATCTAGGATATTGTGTTGTGTTTGTTACTTGCTACTCGAAAGATAAACTTGAACCGAAGGATAGCTTTGTCGAAAGTTAACACGTGAACCGAAAGATAGATATGGTCGAAAGATGACATAGAGTTCGAAACATAATACTTGGTCCGAATGATAATTGTGAAAAACTGTGGGTCGAAAGATCATATACGAGTCGAAGGATAATTGTGTAAACTGTTTGTTGAAAGATCTGTAATGTGTCGAAAGATAATAGGGTTTATGCTTTGAATAATGGAACATATGTTTGATTTATTTGGCATGCCATGCTTGGGAATGAATGTTAATAATTGTATTCGTGCACACTAACTGATGATTTAATGAGAAATAATACATGTTGTGCCGATATGCAAACTAACTGTTATGTGAACATTAAATTGCATGCGTATCATTGCGAACATGAACTGATTTGTTATACGTGCATACTATAGGACGTGATTAATTACCTGTGAGTGCATAACCTAGCATACCGAGCAAACCAAGGTGAGTTCACACTCTTACCAAGGCATGGGGTTCCCAGGGTGTTGGGAATGGGATTGAAAGGTTGATTAGATACTCTATTGACACTATGACTAGACTACCACTTTACTATCCTCGGTTGTGAAGGATACCTATAGTTACGAGTAGTCTAGTGGTTATACAACGTGGAACACCACCACCAGTAACGTGGAACACCACCACCAGTAACGTGGAACACCACCACCAGTAACGTGGAACACCACCACCAGTAACGTGGAACACCACCACCAGTAACGTGGAACACCACCACCAGTAACGTGGAACACCACCACCAGTAACGTGGAACACCACCACCAGTAACGTGGAACACCACCACCAGTAACGTGGAACACCACCACCAGTAACGTGGAACACCACCACCAGTAACGTGGAACACCACCACCAATAGAACATACAATCGGCCCAGTAGAGCCACCTGTTACAAACGAACTTACTATTACGCATTTACTTTCTGTGAACTCGCTCAACTAGTTTGTTGATCATTCTGTTACATGCCGTGCAGGTCGTTAGGTACTTGGAGCTTGCACTAGAGAAGCGGGTCGTTGTGGACAAGGATCGTGACTTTTCTGTTAAACTATTATGACACTTAAAACTGTTAACTACTACTGGTTTATTTACTATGCTTCCGCTACATTTTGAAACGATGATTTGTTTGATCACCTTTTGTATTGAATGGATGGTTTTCATTTATTTTACTTAATATTAAATGCATGTTCAATATGATTGGTGGCTTGATCCTGGTCAGTCACGCTCCCAAGCGGTGATACTCCGCAGGTGGATTTTGGGGGTGTGACATATATACTTGTTGAGATTTCGCTCCAAGGATCACATGTCCTTATGAGCGAAATCTGCCTGTCCATATAAGCGAAACCCCTTACTAAATGACCCTATGAGCGAAATCAGCTCACTAAACACAAAACACTTCCTATTTTCTTGTAAATCATGCCCTAATCTATACAATTTAATGTAAGACTCGATACAAGACAAAGTCGACAGATGTAGTGCACCAACAAGAGTTCATCTTACTGGTGAGTATACCATTTATCATCTGTTTTCAACGTATATGATGTGAGATACTCACTTATTTTTGGATGAATACAAGCCCTATGTGATAAAATCACTTATTAATGAGGAACTTGATATTCGATGCATGCAGGGCATAAGAGCAAGTCTGTGAACAGGTTAGTACCATCGTACCGACAAAGAGACGAACATGACTCCCAGATAAACTGTGATATTTTATCACTTATTGATTGGGACATGTGATTGTTTATCACTTATTGAGGTCGTATGCATCATGTATTATATACATGTTTGTATGATATGTACACGTATGTATGGTATCATGGAAGATCTAGACTTGCGTCCCCGTTGTTTTTGGTAAAAGATTCAACCATGATACCCAGATGATAAACATCATAAAGACCACGTATCTCAGAACCTCGGCAATCTATCAAACGAAATTTCGGTACCAAGACCATATGCCAATGAGCGATTCCCACACGGTCTTCGGTCGATTTAGGTTTATATCACCCTGCACATTTTAAAATGATTGTGAGCCTACCGATACATCTTATATAGAGCTGCTTATCGTTTTTCATTTTAGGTTCAAAGAGGTTTCGACAGACCACTGATGTACTATCATATTCTCTTTTGCTCACCAAGAAACTCATTTTTGTTTTTGTATTGTTTTTGTGTTTTAGAAATTTTTTGATGTTTTTGTATTTTTGAAAATTGTTAATGTTTTTGTATTTTTCGCTTTTACACCCCCTAAAATGCAAAAAGTACGAGAAACTAAGAAAACACAAATAGATATATACAAAAATGATTTTCCGATGTTGGTTTAACTCATGTTTTACCTCGATGCTTTTTACCAAAATTAATTTAAACAAAAATGATTTATCTAATTTTAGAAAAATCAGTTGGCATGTCGGTAATCGGTGTGGACCAAAACAACATTGACGAGTTTCATATTGAAACGATCGTGAGTGAGGTGATATTGGAGATCAACGTGTCTGGTCAAGGAATGCTGTACGAGATGTTAGTAATTCAAAAAGCAGCTTAAATATCGACAAGAATTTTTCAACTTCATTCATCTTCATTCTGTCACCATCATTCCATCATCTGACATTTTTGTCTTCGTTTCTCCTCTCTCCATCAAAAAGGCAACAATATTCTCCTAGATGTAACAATCTTTCGTAGCCTTATGTCGCTGATCTTGTGCATGGACGCTCCACTATCAACAATCCTAAGACTATAAATAGTTCCTCCTGGAACATCCTGCACACTCATTCAGAGATTAGTTGGAGAGGGGACCCAAGCCTTCACAGACTTGGGTCGTCCGTCATCATCGAGAATTATGACATTCATTTCCCGATGATTTGGAATTGATGTAGCTCCCCCTGAAACAGTTACTGGTTTTGGTTTCCAAATCTGTTTTTGTTTTTCATTTTTAACATCTAACTTAACAGGCTGTGTTTGGATAACCTCTGGTTTCAAAACCTTTTCAATTTCTTTTCTTTGTTTCTTTTTCTGTTTCTTTTCTCATTGTTTAACAAGACGAGGGTCCTTTCTTGGTGAAACAACTCTTTTATGGTAACTGTTACCATGGAGGGCATCAACTTTTGCCTTTCCCTTGGTGAGATATGAACAGTTCTTGGCAATGTGTCCATAATCACCGCATTCAAAACATGATCTCTGCTCAACAAACCTCGGAGTATCATAACTGTAAGAGCTTCATCATGAACTTCGTGATCTTGAGGTACTTGGTCCTACATCACAATCGTTTTTGTGTTGTGTGTAGTTGTTATGACTGTTTCTTTTCAATATCTAAACATGTTTAACAAAATCCGTGTTAGATTTGTTTTCAAAAGTTCCAATTTTATCTGTCCCTCGGGATTTCACGAAGTTTATCTTTTGAAACTTCTTGTTTTGAGCTCTTTGTTTGCCTTTTCCCTTTCCTTGGTGAGCGTGGCTTTGCTTTCGTTTATTGTTTTGAGATTGCAATTTTTGATTCCCGTATTGCTTTCTAACTTCGGATTTTGGGATAGGAGCACACTGAGTTACTACAACTCCTGGGCTTGACTTTCCCAAAAACTTACTAGTAGAATCTTCGAAAACTTTATCAATCAAGGATTGATTGACATTTTTGATTGGGAAATCCTTTGACTGAATATATTTTATCAGATCCAATCAACGTGTAAAGCAAGTTCACGCTTTCACAACTCTCAGACTCTTGCGCAGACGTGAACTCAACTAGAACAGTCTTAGCAGGTTTTGCGGGAGGATCACATAGAATATGATTCTCAAGAGGTATGTCCTCTGCATCAGACTGTGCTAAGTCAGTATCCTTGGATTCATCATCTGAAGAATCAGCATCCTCAACAATGACCGGAGGATCCTGATTTTGTTCAGCAGTCGATACTTTCGTATCTGCTGACACATCCGAATCTGATGATACTTCCTTTTTGTAACCAAGCCCAGCTGCAAATTCCTCAACGTCTAATGGAACTGATGGCTGAAAGTGAGGCTTATTCTCCTCATCAGGCATAGCGGTATAATTGTGTCTAATAGGTGGAGGACACTTCTTATATCCAATGCACTTGACATCTTCTTTCCTTTATGTCAATGATGTGATCCAGCACATACCTCGAGTTTGAATAACTATCTAACTTAAGCTGGATCGCCTCACTTTCACACTTAACACAGGCCAATTCTTTTTGTGTTTCCTCGAGCCTATTGATGTAATTGTTTATCGCAGTTTGTTTTCTTAAACCATTTTTGTTAGCTTGGACTTATCTTCCTTTAATGCGTCAATTATCTTTTTAAACTCCTTTTCATGATTTTTATGAAACATGTTGGCCTCTGTGCACTTTGAAAGATCCACGATCAAACTTTGATTGTGGATAAATGTCACGTCATATTTGCTTTGAAAATCGTCATATTTGCTTTGCAAGTCAGACAATTTGCTTTGCAAACCAGACAATTTAGCACTTAAGTTAACACAACTATCACACCTATCAGAACTTGGTTTATCGACACATACCTGACTGGATTCGCCCTCAGACATTAACTCATTTGCCTCAGAATCAACAACCTCCCTCGATGATTCACATTCTGATCCATCCTCGCTTGAACTTGAGCCTGTACCATCTTCAACTGAATTTGTAACATCTTCAACTGAACTACTGCCATGTTCAGAACTGTCATCGTTTCCCGAGGACTCACCATTGCTGACATTCTTTACAATTTCAGCATAAAACACCATTCTTGTTTGACCATTGTTCTCCAACTGAACAGTCGGATCACAATCGTCAGTAGATTTATCATGTAGATTGACTTTTGATGGTGGAGGGTTATTTGATGATGTGGGAGACTGAAGCCAAGATGGCACTAAGCCCTTTTGCGTTGGAATAGGTGAGGTCGAGGGTGTGGGAGACTGAGCCCATGAAGGCACTAAACCCTTACTCGTATACATATTATCCCCAACTGGTTGTGGTGTTCCATACATATCGGTGCTTGAGACAAAAACCGTTTGTAGCTGAGCATGTTGAGCAGGTCTTGTAGCTAAGGCACCTGGTTGTGGTTCACCATACATATTTCTTGTAACAATGCTAGTACCTCCACAATTTCCATAATACATCTCAGGATCAGGTTTCCCACCCCACCAGTCTGTACTCATATTCGGTTGATGTTTAAAAACAAATGCTTGAAAAACCAAATGATTAAAAAACCAAAATAAAGAAGTTTAATATGAAATGTAAACCTTCTGTTGAAAAGCTCAATTGTGAAACTCATGAAGAACTGGTATCCACAAAAAACCAGTCCACGAACAATACCAGTCCAGATGAAGAACTTGTATTGAATTTGAAAAAAAGATTTTATAAATGACCACAAAAGACAAATAACTTTGTTAATTGTTGACTCAAACTAGTCTATCGTTGACTATAATTTTTATTATGAGAATGAGGTCCACTAACAGTTAAAATGCTCTTGTTGTTTGTGGAAATGGCCCAGACAAAAAAAAATGTATGGCTTGAAGCCCAATACACAGCCAACAAAGAACCTTGGCCCAAATATAACAAAGGAGTCTGGCCCACCAACCAAACAACCGCCCAACAATAGCAGATTTTTCATGAAAATAAGACAAAGCAACTAATTTTTCGTTGACTAAAAAGGATCTTCATTGACCAGGGTCTTTTGAAGGTCTTAGGAGTTCAAAAAGTTGGTGAAAGTTGGTAAAAGGTTTCCTGTTAAAGCAAGATTTTATCCTGAACACAAGGAAGGTTGGTGAGATTTACTTTTTTTTTTGCAATTTTTTTAAGATTATCCTTTTCAGATGATAAATTCCGGTCACTTTTTCCAGCCAAACAGTTTTACCGGAAAGTTTCCCGAACACGGTTTCGTCAAAATTTTTTACAAAAAACCAAATCTCACATGAGAATGAATGAGGTTTTTAAGAAAAATTTTAACAAACAAAAGGTTTTTCAGAGATCTAAACCATTTTTCCCTAAAAAAATTTCATCAAAACCTTCAAGTAAAATGTTCGAAAACTTCGACACACGGCTCAGTTTCAACAAGGACTAGAGCCTTGGCTCTGATACCAGTTGTAGGTCCCCTAGAGGAGGATCTAGAACACCTTCTCCTTGTTACCAAACATACCCGCAAGTGCGGAATCCAAGCGGGTATGCAACCAAGCCAAAGAACACACAAATACACAAAAGATTTCAAAGTTAAAAGCTCATGTATTAACTTTCAGCAGAGTTTGGTTACAAAGATTAGTACAAGAAAATGCTCTCTCAAACTCACTGGTGTGCTCTCTGTGTGTCTGCTATGTCCTGTGTCTGTATTTATAGGCCCAACACCCAGTAACCCTACGAAGATTGGTTACTGGGCCATGAACATTCATCAGGTCCACGAAGAATGGAGTCTTCGTGGACGATTGCGAAAAACAATTAATCACCACGAACCTCGACTCTTCGTTGGTATATAGGGACTCTTCGTGGCATGTAATGTTCGTTGACGAACAATAACAAAACAAGCATTCTTTGTTGAGACCAATGTTCGTTGACTTTCATGCATGAATGTGGAACACATTCTTCGTTGAGTTGCTTGTAAGTTCAACGTGAAGTGTAATGTTTGTATATATCACTATGTTTGTAGCATGAAGAAAATTTGAATTTCAAGCTTCACCATTAAAAATAGAAGCATTGTTGTCTTTACATGATCTTTGTGTAGGTTCCCATCTTAAAAGGAGGCATAATATTTTGTTACATACCCGCATGAAAATATTGAGTTTAAGGATGACTAATTTATATGATATACATATTGCAACCTTTTTTTTGGGTGTTACAACTTCTTGCTTGTCCATTCTATATGTAGGATCGTGATCTTGACCGAACGAGTCGTTCAGAGGCGTTCTCCTATGTTTCAGGTGCGGAATAACAAGAAACGTAGGTAGAAATAGCTTGCACTTCACTTTAATCCACTGTTTTATTGATTTATCATCGATTACAGCTCAAACGTCACACCGGCAGCACCTCGGTATGGAAATTGTCAAAGTTACAAATGAGTTCGCTTCAAGGGTATATATAGTATTCAGGTTTCAAGTGACATGTTCACATAAGCGAAACCTTATGTGAACACTCAAGCGAAACCTTTAGCTATTGACCCTATAAGCGAAACCTCCCTATTACACACATACAATCTTCAGTTTTCTCGTAAAACACGCCCTAATCTATACAATGTAATGTTTGACTTGATCCAAGACGAAATCAACAGATGTAGTGCACCAACAGACTCCCCCTCAGATGTTGATGGAGTCGCTCATCAATACACACCATGCTGTGTCTTCACATCTTCAGTCTTGATCAGTCTCTGGGCTTTTCTTTCTCTCTATCTTCACCAACTGACTCCCCCTCTCGATTTGCTGGCATTCCTTTGTTCTTCAGCAGCATCTTCAGGATCTTTGTCTGACCTTCACAGATTCTCAGGATCGATCAACCTGGCTCAAACAGAGGCCTTCAGAAATTTAAACCTAGCACTCTATCTTCAGATCCAAGATCAAACCTGACTAAACCTACACATTCTTAACTCAGCAGTAAGATTTATAATTTTAACAAATTGAGTGCACCAACTATAACTCTCCTTCAAATCCATGTGTACCAACAAAAACTCTCTCTCAATTTAACTCTTCCACAGATTATGATGAACCACTTGATGATTTGACAGATATATTTTGATAATTTGAAGCACTCCCCCTCACAATAAAGTCATCATGTCTAGCACTCGGAATTTTGAAAATCAGCTTTCCAATATCAGTTGCCGAAAATCTTTTTGGATTTTTTTAAACTTTATGCTAAAACACACTGAAAATCTTTTTGGATTTTGTAACAAAGAAAAATACAGTAAAGAAATATTTACAGACAATATTTTTGTGAGTTCGTGTAAGAGGATCATATCAGTTTATGAGACATGTCACTAACACCGTTAAGCTTGATTACATTTTTTAGTTCAAAACAATTCACCTAGATTGTCAGTATATCGGTCCCCTGAAATTTTCACACAAAGTTCAATTGATCTGAGATACGATGTTAAATATACGATGTTAGATACTGACTTATTCGTGTGTCTCACTACTTAAATATACTCCCGTATCCAGATCCCAATATTCAGTCTTACAGGTGAGTATACCACAGCTGATATCTGTATAGGGGTTAGATGCGAGGGCCGTGAGAGCTCAGGTCGATACTTCCGTATACGCAGAGAGATGACGGCTTCGACTTTTGGTGTGCCCCCTTTAGAGGATCTTTTAATTTCAACAGCAGCGACTATCAATTTTATTGTTTCATCAGCATGCTGAGGGCGAAGCTATGTTTCAAGCTTTTGCGGAAAGCATTATCCGGGGACTAGGTCAGTACTTCCATACAGCAGAAGTCCCGGGATAATACCCCAGATATTACTGAGCATAAAGACCTAGTATCTCAGAATAAGGGACCTTTCAAACAAGATTTCAGGGGTTACCTATATATCCAAGTTTGTGTTAACCCACAGAACAAGCAAGTTTGAAATTTAGTTTATATCTCGTCACAATCTACTAAATGTGCGAAAACCTACTGACATATCCACAGTAAGATTGTTTATCACATTTTACCTTTACATTTCTTTAGCATGTTGTGACAGCCTACTGATGTACTATCATTTCCTCTTTTCACAACGAAACTCATTTTTGAATTTTATCATGTTTTTGGTTTTTTTCAAATTTTCTAATGTTTTTGGATTTTCTGAAATTTTCCTACCCCCCTAAAATGCAAACACATTTCAAAGGAAATTTGAAAACTACTAGACTCTTGACCCACTTGAAAACTAAAAAGTAAAACAAACTATACAGAAACTTGACAACTGACATCGAATCACATCAAATCACCATTCACTCGGCATAAACAATCTGAACTCCCCTATCAACAAACCATTTTCTCATTTAGATCTCAAAAGACTTAAGTTTGTTTTAATCAAAATGATTTTTCCGGAAAATGAGTTTGCTTTTACCACTTGTAAGTTAGCATCCTATTCGGGGATGTGGTTCATCATCTTGTCTATTTTAACCATATATAGTAAATCAAGTACAACTTAATGTCCCTGATTTACCATTCACAGTTCACTAACTTCTGTACCAATTGTAAAAAAAAATAACCACTTGTAAGATCACAACCAATACTACTTGTAGGTATGTTACGTCTACATGTTATCCATCAAAGTGCCGATTCCTGCTTCGCACTTACCAACCTGGAAGCTCCGGCGTAGTCCTTTAACCTGTAAAATTCAAACACTATTCAAAATCTTCATACACAATCATCAAAACATGAATGATGCCGATTCATGATCCACGATATAAACTTGGGATCTCCAGCGTAGTCCTAAGACTTATGGAAAGCAAACTTCCATCCAAGTCTTTTCAGACTTGATGGCTTTCAGTTCTTGCGCAGTGGGGTTGTATGTTGCCTTTTTAGTTGCATAAAAGTCTTTAACCCCTTTTGCTTTCCGGTTCAACATTTTCTCAAATATTTTCTTTACACTTCCATTAAAAGTTTTCTCAACATCAAATTCATTTTTCTCTATGTAAAACTGTTTTGAGATGTCAACTTTTCCAATTTTCTTTTTAACTTCTTCAAATTTCAGTGATGGAAATTCATCATCATTCACCGAAATTTTCTCCTCAACCTGTGGCTCTTCTGGCTTTGTGGAACCAGATTCATCGCCGACATTCACATCAACTTTCTTAACAACCCACATTTGGTTGTCTTTTCCTTTCTTTTAATACATATTCTTCTTCGAACACTCACCATCCTCATAAGTTGAGTTTTCAAAAATTTTAAGTTTTTCATTTGGTGGTTCAAAATCAACAACTTTTTCTTTTAGTTTCTGAGAAACTCCCTGTATTGTTTTTGCATTCTTTGAACAATTCCATGCAATGTGACCAACTTCATTGCACTTGTAACAGGTACGAGTCTCTCTTTGATAGAACACTTCAGTTGTCACACTCCTCCAAAACCCCACCCCACCTTGGAGGCGTGACATGCCCAGGATCATAGCCACCAATCATATTGAACAAGCATGTAATTTATTTATAAAATCCAACACAATAAAATTGGTGTCAAAACATAGTTTAAGTTTACAGCGGAAGCAAAACATAAGTTTAATATAAGTTTTCCCACAACGACCACGCCTCCTTGTGCAACCTCCTTAAGCTAGGGACCTAACGACCTGCAAGGCATGTAACAACGAGTCAACAACAAAGTTGAGTGAATTCACAGTTGGTTCACTGGCTTACTAACCCGTATCGCGGTCTCCCAGACATGTGTGCGAAGGTTAGTATTCGTATCGTATCGTATCGTATCGTATCGCATCGTATCGTATCGCGGCCCTACAGGCATGTGTGCGAAGATTAGTGGAGTGGCATCCTACCTCTGGAGGATGGCCGTGCCTTGTAGAAAGTTCGTGAACTCACCTTTGCTTTTGCTTTGCTCGGTTTGCTTATCTTCTTTGATTTGTAAGGGTATGGGATAGAGTTTAGCCTACTGATAAGCCTAATAATCTATTGCACACGAAATTAGGTAAATAACCAATACAGCATTCACGACAATTCACGAGATTAAACCCTCACAATGATTAACAAAGTGCAATACTTAACAATTCAGCGGATTCACAACGAATAACAGAGCATAGTCCGAAATTGGATAATACTCAAATATTCAAGTCGAAATCACGACGAATAACAAAGTATAAACTCAATTTTGAGCAGCACTTAAACAATCGTTGGATAGTTTCAATCGATCGGACGTTGAATCGTAGCAGCGATCGAATTAATACCCTAAATCGTAGCAGCACTTAGTGATTGTGTGTGTTTTTGGAGTGATTGGACCATAACTTAGCGTACAGAGCGAATTTTATCGTCGTTTTTGTGCCAAAATTCGATTGCCAATGTCCTCTATTTATACACGATTTTTGACCCCCCTCGCGTGAGGCGACGGGGTCACCTATGGGCTTCGCGTGACGCGACGGGTCATATCCTATCATAGGGTAGCCACGTGTCCAACTAGCCTTGGTGAGTCGACGGTTTTGACCAATTAGATTTCTACAACGAGTTATGTGGATAATCGTCAAGTAGGGAATACCCCCCCTGAGTTTTAGGGGCCCTGATCCTAATTCTGATTGTTCTGAAAATTTTAGGGTTTGTGCAGAATCACTTGAAGATCTTAGTTAGGGTTTCCTATTGGACAATAAATCATAAGAAATAGTAATTTTAATGAGGGTTGTTACATTCTCTCCACCTTATTTAAATCTTGTCCTCGAGAAACTTAACCTGTCTTCTATCTAAAGTGGTCTCTCAACTAATCTTTAAATTTTTCATTCACTTATACGTCTTGAAGAAGTACTACCAGCTATTCGTCAGCTAGATATTTCTTAAAGTTGGATACATGAAATACTTAGGGAAGACTTAACCTTAGCTGTAACACTTAAAATAAATAACACAGTGAAATATTGAGTCTTGCACTTGGAGAGAAGCATCGTTGCGGATTACTGTACAGGTTATAGTCTGGTTTTTATCAAAAAGCTTTTCCCTTTTTAAAACCAAGTTCACTATAACCAATGGCTCTGATACCACTCTGTCAAACCCCTCCAAAACCCCACCCCGCCTTGGAGGCGTTACATGCCCAGGATCATAGCCACCAATCATATTGAACAAGCATGTAATTTATTTATAAAATCCAACACAATACAATTGGTGTCAAAACATAGTTTAAGTTTACAACAGAAGCAAAACATAAGTTTAATATAAGTTTTCCCACAACGACCACGCCTCCTTGTGCAACCTCCTTAAGCTAGGGACCTAACGACCTGCAAGGCATGTAACAACGAGTCAACAACAAAGTTGAGTGAATTCACAGTTGGTTCACTGGCTTACTAGCCCGTATCGCGGTCTCCCAGACATGTGTGCGAAGGTTAGTATTCGTATCGTATCGTATCGCGGCCCTACAGGCATGTGTGCGAAGATTAGTGGAGTGGCATCCTACCTCTGGAGGATGGCCGTGCCTTGTAGAAAGTTTGTGAACTCACCTTTGCTTTTGCTTTGCTCGGTTTGCTTATCTTCTTTGATTTGTAAGGGTATGGGATAGAGTTTAGCCTACCGATAAGCCTAATAATCTAATGCACACGAAATTAGGTAAATAACCAATACAGCATTCACGACAATTCACGAGATTAAACCCTCACAATGATTAACAAAGTGCAATACTTAACAATTCAGCGGATTCACAACGAATAACAGAGCATAGTCCGAAATTGGATAATACTCAAATATTCAAGTCGAAATCACGATGAATAACAAAGTATAAACTCAATTTTGAGCAGCACTTAAACAATCGTTGGATAGTTTCAATCGATCGGACGTTGAATCGTAGCAGCGATCGAATTAATACCCTAAATCGTAGCAGCACTTAGTGATTGTGTGTGTTTTTGGAGTGATCGGACCATAACTTAGCGTACAGAGCGAATTTTATCGTCGTTTTTGTGCCAAAATTCGATTGCCAATGTCCTCTATTTATACATGATTTTTGACCCCCCTCGCGTGACGCGACGGGGTCACCTATGGGCTTCGCGTGACGCGACGGGTCATATCCTATCATAGGGTAGCCACGTGTCCAACTAGCCTTGTTGAGTCGACGGTTTTGACCAATTAGATTTCTACAACGAGTTATGTGGATAATCGTCAAGTAGGGAATACCCCCCTGAGTTTTAGGGGCCCTGATCCTAATTCTGATTGTTCTGAAAATTTTAGGGTTTGTGCAGAATCACTTGAGGATCTTAATTAGGGTTTCCTATTGGACAATAAATCATAAGAAATAGTAATTTTTAATGAGGGTTGTTACATCAGTTCCATTCTTCTTTCTTTCAGCAAGAAACTCCTGATTTGACAGTCTCCAGAATGGTTTCTTCTATTCATCTTCTGAGCTTCCTCCTGAAACAAATTCTGTTTTTGTTTTAGTATTTTTCTCATTTTTATGATTTTCTGGTGGAACAAAACCTAATCCTTTCTTTTTGTAGCTACGATTGTGGTTAGGTTTCTTTTGAAAACCAGAACCAGAATTGTAACCCTTTTTCTTGTTTAGACGTTGTTGAACTCTTGAAGTATACTTTTTAGGTTTTTCAAAACTTTTCAAAACTTTCAATTCAGGAATATTAACTTCTATTAGTTTGAAAGTTTTGTTAATCAGTTCAGTTTTAATGCTCATTATTGGAAACTCTTTGTTGTAATATAATTTGTCAGAACCATTCAAAGTATAAACAACTTCGAATGTTTCATCATCCAAATTTGCCTTTGATAACAAAAATTCTTTCCTGTAAGACCGTTTGTCTGACGAATTTTCCCTGTTGACTGACGAATTTGACTTTCCAGACTCAGACTTTGACTCAGATTCCTCATCAGTATCCAACACCTGATCGACCACCTTTTTAATTATCTCAGACTCATGATCAGTATCGGACGAGGTAAACGTGACATCAATGTTATCTGGTAAAACATCAGTTGTGTCGGTTTTAAGCTTTATATTGACTGCTTTTTCAAGTTGCTCCTCGTTTGGTTTTCTAGGAGAATACCCTTCCCAAATTGGAGGCGGACACTTGTTATAGCTAACAGTCGGTTTCTTACCACAGTCTTTCTTCTTCTTTGGCTTCTCGTCTTGAAAAGCTTCCATTCCTGCAACAGTTGGGTAAATACGATCAATGAGATAATCAGAACTAGAATAGCTTTGTAACAAACGTCTAATTCTCTCATTCTCGATTTTTTCGGTCTCCAACTCTTGTTTCCACTTGGCACTCTCTTCGATGTAGAAATTTATGGCTTTTTGTTTTGACATCATAACTGCATTCATCATCGTCAGTGCTTGTTCTCTCTCTGAGTTCGTCTTTTGGAGACCAGTTACTGTTTTGTTTAAGACATCATACGATTCTTTCACGTAGTTGAGGTTGAACAGTAATTGCTCCTTCTTCTTCTTCTCGTACTCAGCAATTATATTGTCTTTCGCTACACATTCCTTGCAAGCTTCCAAACACTTCTCGCAAGGCTTGACAACTTCAACAATCTTTTCAATCTCGATTGTTTTCACAACTTCAATCACCTTTACTTCTTCTTTAACCTTCTCAGCTTCGATTACCTTATCATCACTCACCATCTCAGTCTTATCATTCTCTTCAGCAACACTTTCATCATTTTGAACATCATCTTCAGATTTCTTTTGTTGTTCTTTAGCAGCTCTTTTCTCCTTCAGTTTCTCCAAGCGTTCTGCAAAATAGAAATGAAAACTTTCAGGAGAAAGATGAGATTTTGCAACATTTATATGTTTCTCTTCCTTATCATCACTGCTACTATCAACTGGTGATTGATCAAATTGTACAGATTTTTCAGAATCAACATCTGATGAACCAGAATCAGATGGTGTTTGATCAAATACAACTTCCTTTTTAGAACTAACAACGTTTTCAACACTCTCATCTGAACTTTCTGAAATTTCCTCAACATATTCTGAAAGTTCATCAACACTTTCTGAATTTTCATCAGATGTAACAGACTTTTCATCCTCACTCGTCACATTCACTCCTATAGATTTCATCCATGTAGCAAACATATCTGGCTCTCTGACAATCTTGGCAATGAATGCTTTGAACTCTCCTTTTTCATCAATGAACATGTCCCAGCTGAAACCTTCAGGTAGTCTCTCATCATCTTGATCAACTATACAGGCTTTGCTGTCAGAAGATATGTATTTGTCCCAGCTGAAATCCACTAAACATGCTCTCTTAGAATCTTCAATCTTCCTACCATGATCCGTCTGTGAATCTTGTGATTGACCAACCTGCTGATAAATGGCTTTCCGGTAGTAGTCGTCTTTTCCGAACGGATTCTGAGCACCGTTAGCTTCTCTGTTCTTGCACTCCCGTTTGAAATGGCCTTTCTCCCTGCATCGAAAACAAGTAACTTTAGATTTATCAAAACCTAAAGTAGATACATGAGCATCAAGAAAGTCATTTCTCCCGGTGATTGTTTTGAACTTTTCAGCACGTCGAAGAACACTAGCGAGACACCATTTGACATCCATCAGTTCCATTTCTTTGGCGTCTATTTGATCGTAATCCTCTTTGGTGAGCATAGGATTTCCGATCCGACCAGCAACAAGACCCTCATATGATAACAATACAGAACCAAGTAGAGCCATGTGGTCTTTAGCAGTGTCTTCTGAGAAGCTTTGCCCTTCTGGAAGATTTAGAGCTATGTTGCACTGAATCACATAACTATTTCCAGTTTTCGTGCTTTGAGACTGAAAGCTTGTGTTAGATTCCTTAGGATTGACACTTGGAAATGAAGAGAATCCGCTGTTGCCTTTTGTTGAACTCTGATCAGCTTTTTCCGTTGAATCACCAGCACTGAAAGCAGTTTGGATTTTCGGACTTCTCTCAGCTTCAGGAACTAGAATGCTACCTTTATAGTACATCTTCACATCCAGCTGACCACTCGGACTGTTCATCCTAGCGATCTTCTGTTGTTCCAGATCCTGACTTTCGATCTTTTCGATGAACTGTGAGATCGTCAACCCATCATAAACACCCGTGTTCTTCAGAATCATCAGATATGTTCCCCACTCTTTCTGTGGTAATGCATCAGCTAGCTTGTCTACCCACTCTTCACGATCTTTTTCAACACCAACATCGACAATGATCGCACTAAGTGGCAGTATCTCTCAATCAGCTTCTTTGTATCCTCTCCTGGTAAGCTGCTGAACAAATCAAACTCTTTCTTTAGCAACGCCTTCTTGCTTTTAATCATATTCTCGCTACCTTCAAACTTGACCTTAAGAGCATCCCATATTGACTTTGCAGTTTTGTCATGCTGTAGCAGAATGAATATATCTTCTTTGATCGCTTGCTGCAATAAACTGATCATCATCTTCTCGGCTTTGTACATCACCCGTTCCTGATCCGTGAATTCGGATAACTGTTTGATAACCTGCAAATCTGTTCGAGGCAACACATACTTCTTCAATATACACTCCCATGATCTAAGATGGTTTGCCTGAACCCAGTTCTCGAATCGATCTTTCCACCCGTAATATTCTTCGATACTCATCAATTTCGGGGGCTTTTGGGTGGTTCCCGTCTCGTTCTCTAAGTTCATGGCCTGAGCAATCGCAGCTGGACCAGACGGAGTAGCAAACGCGTTGTAAAACTCGGTATCCATGATGACTTAGCACATTTTTCAATAACAGTGACAACTAAGCGAAACCCTTGAAGCGGATGTACAGATAAGCGGATCTCAAGATGACCAAATAAGCGAAATTGTTATGTTCACAGAAGCGAAACCACTGAATTACACATGAAGCGAAACTATGATGTATCAATAAGCGAAACTGTTGAAGCGGAAACTCTGATATGTCCCTTGAAGCGGAACCCTAGTGTACTCAGAAGCGGAACCTCACTTACTGATGACACAGAAGCGGAATCAAGCAATAATTTGAAGCGGAACCTTTGATTCTTGTGACACTCAAGCGGAACTACCACGTAATTTGAAGCGGAACCCCACAAGCGGAAATCCAAATTGTCAGATGAAGCGAGACCTTTCAAGCGAAACAATCAGATGTTCAAACAAGCGGAACCTAGTTCGAAGAAAGTTTGACCCATTTTTAGTCCGAATTTTGGCATGAAACTTTCCAGGATTTGTCTTTGATCTATTTCGCACAATCTGAGAAATTTTGACCCAAATCTGACCGTTACAACTTTCTGAAATGAAATAGAAGGTGTAGAAGAAAGAAACAATGATGATATCCAGCTAATTTCTGTAGAAAACCTCCTCCCAAGCTCTCTGATACCAATTGTAGGATCGTGATCTTGACCCGAACGAGTCGTTCAGAGGCGTTCTCCTATGTTTCAGGTGCGAAATAACAAGAAACGTAGGTAGAAACAGCTTGCACTTCACTTTAATCCACTGTTTTATTGATTTATCAACGATTACAGCTCAAACGTCACACCGGCAGCACCTCGGTATGGAAATTGTCAAAGTTACAAATGAGTTCGCTTCAAGGGTATATATAGTATTCAGGTTTCGCTTCAAGTGACATGTTCACATAAGCGAAACCTTATGTGAACACTCAAGCGAAACCTTTAGCTATTGACCCTATAAGCGAAACCTCCCTATTACACACATACAATCTTCAGTTTTCTCGTAAAACACGCCCTAATCTATACAATGTAATGTTTGACTTGATCCAAGACGAAATCAACAGATGTAGTGCACCAACACTATATTTATACATATAGAAGTTGCAACGTTATAGAAGGCAAAAGCTTACAAACAAAAGAAGAGTGTAGTCGTGATGATGTTCTGCATCAACTAAATGAGCTTATTTATTTGTTTTAATAATAAAGAGAGTATGTTTATGATTGTGAATATCATTTGTTGATGCATTTATGTCTGTAATTTGTAATCATTATTTATATAACTGTGTAGGCTTTTGTATAAACGTTAAACATTGTGTAATGTTTGATTTTGTGAGAATTGATCAAAGTTAAACGATATCCTCCTGTGGTTTGACTTAGTCCAGGTCGACACATGATTTTCCAAACAACATCAGGTGTTGTTTGGAACTTGTGATATCGTTTGGATTGTTGTATGTCATTTGATTAACACCAATCGACACCCGGGTGTCGTTTGTAAAGAAACCAGACATCTGGGTGTCGTTTTTAAAGAAACCAAATGACATCCGGGTGTTGTTTGTAAGGAAACCAAACGACATGGCATGTCTTTGGAACTACTGGGTTTTAGTATAAATACCCATCAGGTTTTCATTTGTTGCTTACACCCTAGAACATAGAGTTGAGAGCATCCACTGTGTAATCAGTATCGAACTTTTATCGAAATTGAAACTTTTGAGTATATCTTACACTACAAGAAAAGAATACCTTTAGCGGCGACGGCAATAGCGGTGACAGGCCAAACGTCGCCGCTATTGGTCGATCCGCGTCCCACCACCTAACATCAATCCCCAGCCGTTGATCCTTACCCAGATCCAACGGTTGGGGCCTTAAGAAGCAATAGCGGCGACATGAATTAGGGTATTAGCGGCGCCATGTTATCTCCGCTAAAGAACTGTTGACCCTCATCAAACCCCAGCCACTGATATCTTATCCAGATTCAAACCAGTAGCGGCGACGTTGACCTAATAGCGGCGACAAGGTGTCGCCGGTAATACTCGAATGAAATAAACCCTTTACAGCAGGATTTTTTCCCTCTTTCCTCACTTTCCCCCCTTTCTTCTTCTCTCAAGCGACGGATTCCGGCAAATTTCTTCAAATCGGTTAGTTTAAGTTTGTATCTTGTCAAATTTCTTCTCTATTTTGTTATATACATGTTATAGTTTATAATTTTTGTGTGTTTTTGTGTTTATGCTAGAGAAATCGGCTCACCACCATCACCTCTCCGGTCACCACCATCACTTCTCCGGTCACCACCTCGTCTCCGCGGTCTACATCTACTTGAAAACTTGAAATTAGGGTTAGTTTTATATGAATTTCTTCAAAGTTTAGAAAGTGTATAATTTTTTGTTTAGGTATGTAAATGTGTATGGAAGGATGTATGTTTGTATGTAAATGTTTGTGAAAATGTATAATGTAGGTGTATTTGGTGAAAATGAGTATATGTAGGTGTATCTATTTGTGTATGTTGGTGTATGTATGTGTATGTAGGTGTATGTAAGGATGTATGTTTGTATGTAAATGTTTGTGAAAATGTATAATGTAGGTGTATTTGGTGAAAATGAGTATATCTAGGTGTATATATTTGTGTATGTAGGTGTATGTATGTGTATGTAAGGATGTATGTTTGTATGTAAATGTTTGTGAAAATGTATAATGTAGGTGTATTTGGTGAAAATGAGTATATGTATGTGTATGTATTTGTGTATGTAGGTGTATGTAAGCATGTATGTGGGTATGTAAGTCTATGAATGAATGTATGTATGTAGGTGTATGTAAATGATGCACAATTGTGCATGTAAATGTTTGCAATTGGTGAAAAATGTGTATGTTAGTATGTATGTTTGTATAAAGTATGCAAATGTGTATGTATAAATTTTGTGGTATAAAGTATGTGTTAATGTGCATAAATTATGTTTAAGTTTCATGATTTCTATGTTTATGGTCATTTTTGAAAAAACAAATATGTTTAAGTTGATAATTTCTATGTTTATGTTTAGGTTTGTTGGTGCAGTTGTCTGTCGACTACATCTTAGTTCGAGTCTTAGGCTAGGGCTGATTGTATAGTGAACGGAAATTGAGTAATCATGTAATAGATAGGTCCGCTTATAGGTCATATCAGGAGGTCCGCTTATTTGTCACCATATAGGTTCGCTCATTTGTCAAGATGAGAGGTCCGCTTATATGGACATGTCCATATAAGCGAACCCATGTGCCTATATATAGGGGTGTCATATGAGCGATTCGAGAGTAGTGTGTGCATGTAAAGGCGAAGCCCTGCCAGTTTGTCTCCGGAACTTGTAATTTGTCAGCAAATCAATAAACGAGACGTTAAATAGAGAAATCAAGCTACACGAAGACCGAATCAATGAATTCCGCCTCTGATTCTGTCTAAGCACTCTTCTGATCGACTCGTCAGGTCGTATAACGATCCTACAAGTGGTATCAGAGCTTAGGAGGAAGAGTTCTTACCGTGTAGCTCGATTTTTGCTCAAAATTCTGATTTCTACACCTTCTTTTATCAGTTCAGGAAGTTTTACCGGTCGAAATTGATTCAAAAGTTCACAGATTGTGTGTTATTGAACATAGACAAACCCTTGAAAGTTTCAGACAAAATTATGGACTAAAAATGGATCAAAACAGCTTCGAACTTAGGTCCGCTTATTCGGACACTGTATAGATTCGCTTATTTGGACACATTTTAGTAGATCCGCTCCAAATAGCACCTAGGTTCGCTCAAGAGATCGGCTTTTAGAGACATTTTGTGTATAGGTCCGTTCCAAATTGCACTTAGGTTCGTTCAAGTGGTTCGCTTATTGAAACAATCTGGTCCGCTCCAATAGACATCAAACAGGTTCGCTCATTGGGTTGTGGTCAGGTTCGCTCGTGAGGTTGTTTACTGGTTCGCTCATAGTGATTAATTCTGGTCCGCTCATTGGACTGGGACTGGTTCGCTCATTTGTACAATAGGTGATCCGCTTATTTGAACAATTTGTGGTTCGCTTTTCTGTCATAGTGGTGCTTCGCTTTTGTGAGCAACAAATTTGTCGAGATTATTTGAACGATGACAGAAATGTTTGATGAAGAAGAGAATAAGTTTGTTGAAAGTTTAAATAGATTTGGAAGGCATCGTACAAGTCTGTATGATCAAGATGATAAGAGGATTTGGATTCTTAGACTTGAAAACTTTGCTTGTCAACAGAATGAAAGCTTGAAGGAGATGGAAAAAAGATTTGATTACTTGATGGACAAGTTAAAATCGTTTGGAATAAATTTGACAGATACTGAAAAGATATCAAAGTTGGAAGCTGCTTTACCTGCCGAATGGGATGATGTTCTAAAGAAATTAAAACAAAAGCCTAAATTCTCGAAATTACATCCATCTGATTTCATCAGTAAACTTCAAAAGCGTCATTATGAAAATTTTGAAAAGAAGAAAATATTGATGAATAAAATCAAAGAGAATCTAGATAAACTGAATCTGGGAAATCTGGATAAAATCAATTTGGATGTAATTACTGAGATTAATAAAAGAATTTGTATATGTTTTGGTGCAAAACAAAACATGAAGTATGATTATAAAAGAGGATGTTATATTGATGAAAATTTAAAACCTCTTGACTTTGTTAAAATTGTTTGTGCAGGAACATACATCGGATTCTGCATCAGTGTGCTCCAAATGTGACAGCTTCAAGACTGAGAATTTAAATGAAACGTCAATGAATGAAGAATCTGTGAAGAATGAAGTTTCAAATTCTGCATCAGTGTGCTCCAAATGTGACAGCTTCAAGACTGAGAATGAAACTCTTGAAAGATGCGGAAAGTTTGACATCGGAAGTCAAGAAGTTGGAAGACGAGAAGCAAACTGATATTAAACAGATTCTTATATTTCAGGAAATGTGTGAGAAACTGAAGGTTGAAAATGACAAACTGTTAAGTAATTTGAACAGTTTGACATTTGAAAACAAGAAGTTGAAAGAAAAAGAAAAAGTTTTTGAAGAGAAAATTAAGGATTTTGAAATTGAAAAATCAAGAAGTGAAAAAGAATTTCAAAATCAAATGAAAATTCTTGAAGATGGGAGAAATGTTTTTAGTCAAAACAACAATGAAAAGCAAAAATTGATCAATTCCCATCTTCAGAAAATTATAAAATTGGAGAAAGAAAGTGAATGTGCTAAAAAGAAAATCAAATAGTTGGAAAAAGAGCTTGAAAGCAAAAAGAAATCTTCAGAAGATGAGGATTTCTGGATTAAACTGGAAAACAAGAATCTGAAAGCAAATGAATCAAAATTCCAAGAACAGATAAAAGTTTTGGAAAATGAAAAATCTGTTCTTGAAAATTTGAAGAATGAGAATGAAGAAACAATCAAGACTCATTTTGAGAGAATATCTCGGCTTGAAAGTGAAGCTGAGAATTCGAGGAACAAAATTGAGGAACTTGAAAAGAAATTGAAAGGTTTTGTGACTTCATCTGAGTTTTTGAATATTCCTTGTCCAAAACCGATCAATTCTGTTCCAATAAGTGACAATGTCACAAACTTTGACAATGTCAAAGTTGAAGATTGCGATGAAAAATCTGATGATGTAAATGAAAAAAATAGAAAAACAAAAATTGTTTTTGAAATTGAAAGAAAAATTTCAGAAAACTGTTCTACAATCGACTGAAAAGGGAGAATGCTCTAAGCAAAAACCTTTGAAGAAAAAAGTGGAACAAAAACAAAAAGATAAAAATTTTGAAAAATGTTAAAAAAGATAATAAAAGTTCATCAGATCGATCATCCAATCGTAGTGAAAAATTACAAAAAATAAAAAATGAAAACTCAAAAAATGTTGGTAATAAGTGGTGCAGGTCGGACCACAGTGCTCAAAAGCCAAATCCAACAAACATGAGGAAGGAATATCACCAAGCCAGACAATGCTATGATCTGAGCGTTTGGTGTGAAGGTGGTATACGGTACGATAACAGAGTGTGTTACCGATGTGGTTATCAAGGACACATTGCTGTTAACTGCCGGAATTGGAGTTATGAGACCAGAAGATGCTACAATTGTCAGATCAAAGGTCACATTGCCAGAGATTGCCCAAGGAGATCGAATGAAAGATTGAGGGCTAATTCTCAGAAATCGGCAAAGATTCCAGTCAAAGTCAAGCCCCATGAACAGAAGGTTCTAAAACCTAAAGTTCAAGAACAGACAAGTCAAGAAAAGAAAGTTAAACTTTCACAGGGGCAGAAAGACAGACTGAGGAAGAAGAGGAAGAAGGCGAGAGAATATCTCGAGAAGATTTTGTCCTCGGGTTCATCCGTTAGAAAGAATAAGAGTTCTGATAAATCAACTTCCTCGGCTGCAAAGTCAAGCAAGATGAGTTCATCAAATACAAATCTGAGGACAAAAGAGGAAAAGAGGAAGAAGAAAATGGTCGGCGATGAATCTGACAGGTCAAAGTCAGACAAGCCACCTGCGGGCAATGATTCTGGTTCGTCAAAGCCAGAAGAGCCATTGGTTGAGGTAAAAAAGGAGAATTCAGGTTTAACAATGGATGATGCAAACTTTCCACCATTGTTGAACAAGAATTCGAAATCACCCAAGGACCGTCAGGCTTGGGTGAATCTGTTTAAATGAAAAACCTGACTTGCCGGAGTTCCCAGGTTGGTAAGAGTGGAACATGAATCGACATATTTCTTGAGAAATTTCACTTTGGTGATTTTTCGCCTCAAATGTGGTAAATCAGGGACATTAAGTTGTACTTGATTTTCTACAAATGTTGTTTGGGTTTTGAAACTGAAATTGTAAAATCTGTCATGCGTGTGTAGAAAACAAGATGATGAGATAACCCCGAATCTACAAATGTTTGGTAAACAAACTAATTTTTCCGGAAAAACCATTTTGATTGAAACAAACTTAAGTGTTTTGAAATCATTATGGGAAAATAGTTTGTTGAGAGGGGGAGTTCTGATTGTTTACGCCATGTGGATGGAGAATTGATGCGATTCTCATCAAGTTGTTAACTTTGTACAGTTTGTTTCAAATTTTCCCAGAAAATCAAAATTGAAACATATTTTGATTTTAGGGGGAGTAAAATGTTAAAAAAATTAGAAATTTGAAAATGTCAAAAACATCGAAAAATTAAAATTGAGTTTTAGTGCGAATAGGGGAAATGATAAAACATCAGCTAGACTGGCACAATACGCTAACAATTTGTAATGTATAAATGCAATTAAGCAGTCTCGCTAAAGATGTGTCGATAGGTTTTCACAGAATTAGTAGATCAGTTTGGGATATAAACATAAATTTTACTTGCGTCTACGTGGGGAACACCTCCAGGATATATAGGTAACCCCTGAAATCCTGTTTGAAGGGTCTCGTATTCTGAGATACTAGGTCTTTATGCTCAGTGATATCTGGGTTATTATCCCGGGACTTCTGCTGTATGGAAGTACTGACCTAGTCCCCTGATAATACTTTCTGCAAAAAGCTTTGAAATACAAGCTCGCCCTCAGCAATTTGATTAAACAATAAAATTGATAATCTTTGCTGTTGTAACAAAAGATCCTCTAAAGGGGACACACCCTAAAGTCGAAGCCGTCATCTCTCTGCGTATACGGAAGTATCGACCTGAGCTCTCACGGCCCTCGCACATAACCCCGTAATAGATATCAGCTGTGGTATACTCACATGTAAGACTGAATACTGGGGGTGGGACACATGTAGATGTTTAAGTTCTAAAACACTAAATCTGTATCCCGAACAGGTTGAACATTTTGTGAGAATTTAAGTGGATCAATATATCGACAATCAACGTGAACTGTTTAAAAGCTTAAAATGAAATAACAGCTTAACGGTGCTAGTATCTAGTCAGCAGCTGATATGATCCTCTTGCACGAACTCACAAAAATATGTTTGTATATATATTTCATTTTTGCATTTTAATTGATGTTATTGCATTTGTGTTTCATATTTGAAAAATTCAAAAAGATTTTCGACAACTGATGTTGGAGAGCTGAAATTCAAAATCTCAAAGGCTAAACAAGATGAACAGTTGGTTTGGTTAAAGTGATTTGAAATGGTTAATCAGATTTTGGAAAGTTTAATAAATTGTTAAACGTGAAAAATTCTTGAATATTCTTAAATGATTAGTTGATTCATTAAGTTGAATCACAATTGTGTTTGTTTGTGATAGATTGTTTGAGTTGTGCAGGTTTCTGATCCTGTTGCTACAGAAAGCCAGGAGATACATCAGAACCTGAGAAGAAGGTTAAACTGATGAAGCCAGGAGTTGATTTCAATGGTGATAACGATTTGCAGACGGCGATCCCAGCATGATGATAGGGGGAGTCTGATGAAAGTTAGAGCCAGAGAAAGATCCGGGTACATAATTCCAGGAAGAGTTCCTGAAGAAGACCGATCAAGATTGAAGAGCTGTCAATGTTTGAAGACTCTCACTGAAGATTCCGTCAACATTCAAGGGGGAGTCTGTTGGTGCAGTTGTCTGTCGACTACATCTTAGTTCGAGTCTTAGGCTAGGGCTGATTGTATAGTGAACGGAAATTGAGTAATCATGTAATAGATAGGTCCGCTTATAGGTCATATCAGGAGGTCCGCTTATTTGTCACCATATAGGTTCGCTCATTTGTCAAGATGAGAGGTCCGCTTATATGGACATGTCCATATAAGCGAACCCATATGCCTATATATAGGGGTGTCATATGAGCGATTCGAGAGTAGTGTGTGCATGTAAAGGCGAAGCCCTGCCAGTTTGTCTCCGGACTTGTAATTTGTCAGCAAATCAATAAACGAGACGTTAAATAGTGAAATCAAGCTACACGAAGACCGAATCAATGAATTCCGCCTCTGATTCTGTCTAAGCACTCTTCTGATCGACTCGTCAGGTCGTATAACGATCCTACAAGGTTTGAGAAAAAAATATATTTAAGATGATAAATTGAATGTTGTGTATGTGTAGGTTTGAAAAAAAAAGTTTAAGTTTGATAATTAGTATGTTTGTGTTTAGGTTTGAAAACATTTATATTTAACTTTGAAAGATATATATTAGTTAGGAAATACCCTCCTTGAATTAAAATTATCATTTAAAACATAACGAACATAGAAAATACCCGCCAAAATTGAAATCACCATTTAAAACAAAAGGAGCTAAGAAAATACCCGCCAAAATTTAAAACATCATGAAGAACATTACATATTTAAAAAATCGTGCCTGATATTGAATTCATCATTTCAAACATAACGAGCTAAGAAAATACCCAATCGAAAATACCCAATCTATTAGATACACATGCTGTAACATTTGTAACTTTATAGGGATTATGTTTTCGGTATTACTTATATTCGCTTATCTGATGGCGGATGTGGCCCCATGGGGACATGGGGGTGACGGCACTGGTGATCCACCGCCTCCTGGTGGATTTTGTGGCACGCACGAGACTGACATTAAGTCTTTTACTAAATTATTTTGTAGTCCTTAAATTTTATATATTATAAATGTTGTTACTAATTATTTTTGTTTTAATTGCAGCGGTTCCCCGAAGAGGGTTAGGGGGAAAGCCAAAAACGAGAAACTACGACGTCTGGTAAAAGCGGGGGGGGGGGGGGGGGGCTGTATCGCTTATGTTTGACAGACAGGTCACGTATACCCCTGTTGGTAAATCAAGAGATTTGTTTTCAAGGGAGGCCGGCCTGTATATGTGGCGGACCATCCCGTTTGATAAAATTGGATAGGATAACGTTGAACAACATTACAAGGATGCCCTCATGAACCACTTACGGGTAAATAAGTTATATGCATAAAATTTTATCAAATATTTAAGCACATGCAAATCTAATTTATATATGATATTTTAATTTTTTATTTAATTTGTAGGAAAATTTCAATTTTGATGAAGTGGAACGTGCTTTAGAGTCAAGAAACTTGACGGGTGGCATTAGGACTGTGCTTATGAAGTGATACTCTGACCGCAAGTACGATGCAAAAAAATTATTTAAGAGCCAGGGAGGTTACAATGATATTGAGAGGGCAAGGGCATACCATCCCGTGGATGTGCCCTATGATAACTGGTTGAGTGTTAATGCACTTTAGGTGATAAGTGCATGACTCCCATGTTACCAATGAAAGGATGAAGATCTCAAGACCAATGAAGACCATGCACTTATCAAGGGGGAGTTTGTTAATGCACTTTAGGTGATAAGTGCATGTCTCCCATTCTATAGGGTCTTTATTGTACATATAGTGAAAGATAGTCCCAACTTTATCCTAGGACATTTTGTCCAAGTTTTAGGATGGTCTTTTGTCTGAGTTTTGCTTGTGTAGTTTGTTTGTCCGGGCTTTCTAGTTTGTCTTGAAAGTCCGGGTTTTGCCTTGTATATATACCTTTATGTGGAATAGACAAAGCGGCGATTCTGTGTGAAATTCTGTGCACCTAACCCTAATCATTGTGTGTGTTTTTGTCTGGCGGCTGCTTTGTGTGAGTGACGTCATTCATCTTCATCATCAAGAATACTCAGTGTATTCTTGATTTCTCTCACAAATCTTTGCATACTAGTGTTTCATCTGCAGTGGTTAATCATCAGGTGGATTCCGCACACCTGTTAGTGGCTTTAGCTGAGTAAGATCTTGGATTAGGAGGCCTTACAAGTGGTATCAGAGCAGTGTGCTCATACTACTGTAGGTGTTTCTTAGTTTGAAGGTTTTTGTGAGAAAAGTTCAATCTTTGATGGGGTTTAGTGAGAGTTTAGTGAGTTTTTGTGTTTTATTCATGATTCTTCATTCATATCTAGTGATTTGATGATGGATTTTGAGTAGTTTGGTGATTTTTAGTGTTGTTCTTCATCTGGGTTTTACAGGGGTTTTTGGTTCTTGTTCATACAGAGTTTGAAGGTTGAAAAAGATTCTGAGTTTGATCTTTGGAAGCCTTGTCCGTGGTTTAAATTCTGTGTTTGTGTCTCCGGGGTATTGTTGAACCAGTGTGTAGTCACATTGGGGAGATAGTCCGGAGATTGGTTCTTCTGAGTTTTGAAAAACTATTATTAGTCCGAATTTTAAGATTGTTCTGTCCGAATTTTTGTCTTCTCTTTGTAGTCCGAATTTTAGTTTAAACTTTATTGTGTCCGAATTTTAGATTATAATATTGGCCCGAAGTTTAATTAGTGTCCGACTTTTATTGAATTTTATTTAGAGTCCATTTTTAAACATCTGTCCGAATTCTTTGACTTCTGTTTGAGTCCGAGTTCTTTGACTTTTGTTTATTAGAGTCCGATCTCTTTATTTAGTTTTTTAAATTTAGTTTCTCAAGTCCGAATTTTAGCTTTTCCTTTCATTTTTATTAGTTGTCCGAGTTTTATCTCTTTTATATTATTAGAGTTGACTTTTTAGTTTTATTCTTGTCAGACCTTTTTAGTTTTAACTCTTTTATATTATTAGTGTCCGAATTTTTTAATCTTATATTATTTTAAGTGTCCGACTTTTAGTTTACAATAGAGTAGGAGTCCGACTTTTTTATATGGTTTTAAGTTTGAGTTGAGTCCGATTTTTTTTTTTAGTTAAAAGTTTTAGGTGGTCCGAATTTCTGCTATTCTGTTTATTATTATTATACTAGTCCGAGTTTATTGGTTGTCGTGTGTCTGAGTCTTGAGAGTCCAACTTTTAAACTTGTATTAAGTGAGTAGGTCCGAGTTTTTTTATGTCTTAGTAGGTCCGAGTTCTTTCAAGAGAGTAGGTCCGAATTTTTTTTTAACTATATTTGAGTCCGATTTTTTTAAGACTTATTATATCCTTGAGTAGGTCTGTGTTTCTTTTAGTATTTTAGAAGTTTGTTTCCTTTTATTGAATAGGTCCGAATTATTTGTCAAATCTCTTAGTGAGTCCTAGTTTTATATTAGTTAAGTCCGAATTTTTAGTCCAAAGTTCTCTGTGTCCGAATTTTGTCTGAAGTTTAAATTCTAACAGTGTAGTGTCCGAGTTTTTCTGTTTGTGTTTATTTCAGGTTTTTGTGATCCGGGTTTCACACTCTGATTAAAGCTCAGACATTTCACTCCGTGTTTTTCTCTCCGAGTTTGGACTTAGAAAATCCTTTCAGTAACACAATTCTTGCTTGGAAACCTACTGTTGTTTTCTGAAATGGCAAACAACAATCTGACTGCAATGGTGCAAAACCTCAAGCACAATGCTGAGGTAGGGAGTAACGACAAACCTCCTTTGTTGATAAACGAGCTTGATTTTCCTGAGTGGAAGGAGCATTTCGAAAGATATGTACGAGCAAAAGACATCAAAATCTGGTTGTGTATCGTTAAAGGATGTGGAGCTACTCCAGTACTTAAGTTGACGATTGATACGTATTTGGCACTCACTGACGACCAAAAGAGATTTTTTGACTGTGAAGAGAAAGCTCTGTCAATGATAACGATGGCAATGTCGCAATCTATACTTCATACGTTCCGTAGGAGAAATAGCTCAAAGGAATTGTGGGATAGTATGACCCAGCGATATGAAGGAAACGAAATGTACAAGAAGCGACGTCTCGAACGTTTGAAAACTCAATTCGTTGTGTTCAAGGCTTTAAGAAATGAATCATTTGATGACACAGTGAACCGATTTTATCATCTGCTGAGTGAACTTGATAAAAGTCAAGAGGGTATCTACACTGAATTTGAGAAGGTTGAGAAGTTTCTGAATTGTCTTCCCAGAGAATGGAATATGTACACCGCATTGATTAGAGAGGGTGTTCTCTATGAGGAGCTCTCATTGGAAGAAGCTGTTCAAAAACTGAAGGGTTATGCGTGGAATATGGAAGATCAAGCATCTGATTTTGAGAAGCTCCAAGATCCTCAATTATATAAGGCTTCGAAACCAACGGAGAAGGGTAGTAATGGTGGGGTCGGTGTTGCTTTGTATTCGGAGAATGAAGGTTCTGCAAGTGAACACACCTTTATAAGCAACAGTGTTAGTTTGAGTGGAACAACCAATTCCAATCAAGGGATGTACTCTTCTACTGGAGCTCAGAAATCTCAAGGAACAAGTTTGAACATTCCCAAGATAGATGCAAGCGGGTTTGAAGATGATTGAAGAAAACATGAGTCTGTTGGCGTCCTTCATGACTGCCTACGAGAACTTCTGTCTTGGGAAGCTCGTTGAACCGTCTAGTCTCGATGAGGACTTTGATCAGATAGATCAAGACGAAATGGAAGAACTTGATCTACAACTCAATATGGCACTGCTAGTCCGTAGAGCGAAGAAGTTTCTGTTGAAGACGGGTAGGAAGTTCATAGGAGGTTAGACAAAGACTCGAATGGGAGTCGACATGTCAAAAGTAAAATGTTACAACTGTGGTATCTACGGGCATTTCGCACGTGATTGTCGAAAGCCGAAAATGGAAAGATCTGATAGAGACAACAACTCCCGAGGAAACAATTCAAGACCTCACAACAATGCATCATTCGCTACCTCTAACTCAAGTGCTCGTCCAAGTGGGTCTGAAAATCTTACACCTTCAACAAACAATGCTATGGTGGCTCAACCTCTACAGAGTGTGACTGAGCCTTATGACTGGGGTTGTGCTTTGGAAGACATCTGAGGAGCTATTGTGTCACAAGCATTTATAGCTGAAATTGTGAACGAAGAAGTGTATGAAGAGGTTGTCGAAGAGACTAGCATTGAGGAACTTGCGGTTGTAGCTGAAGTTTTTGGGGAAGAGTTGGATTCGGGGAATGTTGCTGAGAATGAAGATTCCTCGATTGAAGAGACCGTTGAAAAATCTAACAAGACAGAAGATGGAGAACAGGGAGAACGTTTTGAGTTCGACATCTCCACAGCTGAAATGCAGCAATTTGCGGATGCAGAAGCTAAAAGATTGGAAGAAAACTCCGTTGAAAACGAGGCTTGTGCATTCATGGCTGGCATTGAGGTAAAATCATCTTCTGTAGATAAGCAATGTGCTAGATGTGTTGAGTTTGTAACTAAGATTGATAGATATGCACTTCATAACACAAACTTAATTGAAGATTTAGAAAAATCCAGAGAACTCATTGCTGTTTTGTCTAATTCGGATAAAGAACACCGAATTAAGATAAAAGCACTGAAAAATGATATCTCTGAATTTGAGAGACTTGTGGCTCAGGGAAATCTTAGAAATCAGGAATTAAAATCTAAACTTGAAATGAATCAAAATTGTGTTTTGGAAAAGAATAAAATCATTTTGGAAAAAGATAATCTGATTTTAGATTTGCAACGAAAGATTGAAATGTTCAGGGATTCATCCGAAGTGACGAATTTCTGTATTAACAGCCAACGTCTCAAAGAACCTGAGGAAGAAATGTTCGGCATTGGTTATACTAAGGTGCCTCCTCCGGTAAACCATAAGTGTCTGAGTTTTGTTTAGGACAAAAGTCAGAGTTTTGCTTGTGTAGTTTGTTTGTCCGGGCTTTCTAGTTTGTCTTGAAAGTCCGGGTTTTGCCTTGTATATATACCTTTATGTGGAATAGACAAGGCGGCGATTCTGTGTTAAATTCTGTGCACCTAACCCTAATCATTGTGTGTGTTTTTGTCTGGCGGCTGCTTTGTGAGAGTGACGTCATTCATCTTCATCATCAAGAATACTCAGTGTATTCTTGATTTCTCTCACAAATCTTTGCATACTAGTGTTTCATCTGCAGTGGTTAATCATCAGGTGGATTCCGCACACCTGTTGGTGGCTTTAGCTGAGTGAGATCTTGGATTAGGAGGCCTTACATTAAGAACCATCGAAGGTTTCCGGGACGAAAAATATATTAAAAGAAGCAAGGCCAACATACTAGTACTCGAGAAACAACAATTCCCATGCCGTGGGGGGACATCGTCGTACGGTAGCACCGCCTATAAAAATGTAATGTTTTATGTATATGTACGCGTGTGTAAGCTTTTGTTTATTTAATGTCTAATCTAAGTTTAATGTTAAATATGATATGGATATGGATTGGGTACCTACGTATGCTAAAAGCCACACAGACAATCAAGGGAATTGGGTTGATCCGGTTGCTTAACAAAATTACGTAAGTATTTCTTTTAAGTATTATTTTCTATAACAAATATATATATATATATATATATACACATATATATTTAATCATCTTCGTAAAATACAGCGGAACATACAACAGGCCACAAATGAATGGAGCGGTGATGGTCCTCCAATTGCCCCGTATCAGGAAGCGTTGGGAGAGCGGCGAGGATGGTACCGCGTGATGGGGCCTAAACCTTCTTCCAACACGTCCTCGAACACGTCCTCGAACATGTCGTCTTCGCAAGCTCGGACGCAAGAACCCTTTTCCGAGGTAAACTACGCAATTTATAAAATGACAAACGAACGCATGTTTCCTTGTTAAATATATGTTGGTACGTTAATTAATATGCTAATATACGTTTTGATATCTATTATTGTAGGATTTTGTTAACAGCTTGTTCCAAACCCCGTCCTTTTTGAACCAACTTAACAACTATCTTGCTTCACAAGGAAAAGGAAAAGGAAAGTCAAAAGACTACGATTCTGATGACTTATTCGATAATGAATCCGACGACGAGTGACTTGTTGTTTTTAATGTATGATTTAACTAAACGTTGTAGGATTATAATGTACAACTTAAAAGTAGTTTTTAACTATATTACCTTTAGTATATGTTGATTATGTTCATGGCGTATGTTTGCGTTGTTTGAAATAGGCAGGTTCTGTTTTTTCGGCCGTAAAACTGGCTGGGTGCTGTATATACAGCTGCCTGCTGCATTAAAAAAAAGACTTTTAGCAGCGACAACTGTCGCCGCTATTGCCCTACAACCTTTACCGGCCATGACTAGTACCGGCGACACTTTTAGCGACGACAGATGTCGTCGCTAAAGGTGAAAGATCAATACCGGCGACATGGGCCTTTAGCGGCGACAACAAGCCAATAGCGGCCGACCAATACCGGCGACCCTTTACCGGCGACATGTCGCCGCTAAAAGTCAATAGCGGTGACAAAAGTCATCAATACCGGCGACAGTTGTCGCCGCTAAAGGTGGCCCGTTCTTGTAGTGTTATTGCATATATTAACAAGTTTAAATTTGTTTAATTATTGGTATCTTTCTGTTTAAAAATCTGGCAAAACAAAATTTTTAATATTTACTTTTTACTTTTATTTTTTAAGAGTTGTAGAGACGACATGTTGTCTCTATAGATAAAAACAACATTTGACATTTTTTCAAAGAAAATCTTATAGAGAAGACATGTTGTCTCTATAAGTGAAAAATTTAAATTATTTTATTTAAAAGAATATCCTATAGAAACGAAAAGTCATCTCATATCTATAAGTGAAAATGGTTAAATTGTTTTATTTAAAAGAAAATACTATAGAGACGACAATGCGTAATGGGGCTTGGAATCCTCTATTCACGCCCACCACCCCCACCCCCATAGGCAGGCATTAATGTGAAAATTTTGATTTGGATTGTGATTAAATCACGGGTGAAGAATTTTGAATACCAAGGATATGACCATTGGCAACGGTCATTTCATTAAAATTTTGTTTTTTTACCTATTTAAACCCATTATGTAACTATTCTTGATTTAAATCACCTGTGAAGAATTTTGAATGCCAAGGATATGACCGTTGGCAACGGTCATTTCATTAAAGAATTCCTTTTTTGTTTACCTATTTAACCATTTCTACACACAATTCTTCTACAACTTCTACACTCTTATACACTTCTATATACACATTCTCTACAAAAAAAACTACATGAAGATGTACCCTTATGGAAATCCATACAACCCCGTTTTTCTCGATCACCCCACCACCGCACCGAACACCCAAATGCCACTAAATTATTTGATTAGTCCTGATTTTTTCGAAAATAAAAATGTCAACATTTTGAATCACAATCTTTTTAGCATGATACAAAACATGCTGATGTACGCTTTGGGTTTGTGACAACTCGTAATTCTGAACCTATCTTTGTGTAACGTTTATGAACATGACACGACTATATGAACTTGATTGACTAAGCGAATGCTTATTGAATGTGATGTGATATGTGTTTTAATGAATGTATACATGATATGTTATGTGTATGTATATATGTTACATGAACTCAAACCGCACAACAGGAACGAAACGTACAAGACTCACCGATCGCACAAGTCCCTTGGACTATATCACTTGCATTCGGACGTTAAGGGCGGCCCAAGTGTGGGTTCGGCCCAAACCCTCATGAACTATTAACATTTAGAAGTTAGTAAACTTCTCATTATTTTGCCAAACATCAAAACACACAAGTAACAAACCCTAAGCTCTCTCTCTCTTCTTTTGGCAAACCCGACGGCAGCCCCTTCATCACCGAGGTCCTCTTCGTTCCAAGTATCCAATCTGGTTAGTGATTTGGTTATTGCTTGTTTGTATGCTAATTTATGTTGTGATGATTGTGACCTCGCATGATGACTTAAGATTCCGGTTAATAGAATCATTGATGATATGTGTTAACAAGATTGAAATAGATAATCGATTTTGATGTTAATCGGATTTCGTATTATTGTTCTTAGAATTGGGTGTTTGTTAATCGATTGCATGCATGTTGAAATCTGATTAGTTCTAGAGTCGAATGAATTGTTAAATTGGATGCTAGAGATCAAAAACATGAGCCGAGTAATATAATATTGTAATGATTGTTTATGCTTGAACACGATTAGGGTTCATAGGATTTTACTGTTAAGAACTTCTGTTTAATCGCTTATTGCTTGGATGGAAAATTGTTAGGATGTTGATTGATTGATTTCAAATTGGAAACTGTGGATTGATTAATCGTAAATAAGGAAAACTGTTAGATGTTATAACCGGCTTGCATGATATCCGGTAATTTAAACCAATCGCACAAGATCAGGTCGTACAAGACCTGATCCGATCACACAAGTGCCAGCCGTACAAGTCCAGTCGCACAATATGTTTGCAATCACACAAGTTGCCCAGTCGCACAAGATCCCTTGGATCGCACAAGCTGTTGGGCCACGCACAACCACATGTTAAATGTTGTTAATATGTTGGGCCGAACAAGCCCAAACCGCCAGATCGCACAAGACACATGAACCGCACAAGATGATTATCTGTTTTAATGGTTGGGCCGTAGACATGGGCTGGGTAATAGAGCTGATCGCACAAGTCATATGTTTTGTTTAACTGTTTGGGCCGGGTAATATGTTGGGCTGGGCTAGCTCAAATCGTACAAGCCGAGCCGGATCGCACAAGGCTCTTATGTACTATCGGATTGGGCCGAGAAATGTTATTGGATTTATTTATGTTATTGGGCCCAAACGTTCAATCGCACAATGTATGATTTCATTATACTAATTGACTGTTATCGTGCAATAAGTGTTGCCATGATCTATACGTGTTTGTAACGTGTTAACTCTGTGATACATACGTGCAAAACCTGACTTGTATGATAAACATGCTAGGACGTGGTTGATCACATTGTAGCTTAACTGAATCTTTTCGTGTATCATACCGAGCAACCCCAGGTGAGTTCAATGCATTTTCTCAAGCATGCGTCCCGGTGGTTTGGGACAACTAGTAAACATTCGGAAGGGAAACATTGGGTAAACAACTTAATCGGTTTTGGTTATTGCCTGGAGGGCAATGGGGTAATTAGTTGATAGCGCTATTAGGTGGGAAACCTCACACCGGGCCGTAAGGACGGGCGTGAACTAATTATCTGGATAGGGCTATGGTTGTTAGAGGCACACTCCTCGGATACATATGGGCACACTCCCTAGGGTATCTAACGATGGCAACATAGCAAACAAGGGGTACCCACTCCCCGGATATCCATGGGCACACTCCCTAGGGTATCTAACATGAGCAAACAGTCGTTAAGGGGTACCCACTCCCCGGATACACATGGGCACACTCCCTAGTGTATCTAACATGAGCAACATCGTAACGCAACATTGACTCGCATTAACTTACATCTGGTAACTCAACACGTTAACAAAACCTTGAACTCACCAGCGTAGTCTGACACACTTGTTTGCATGCTTGTAGGTCATTAACGTTTGGAACATGGACTTGCTATCTGGGAGTGTTGGAGTGGTCATGGATCGAGACTCTTGGATTCACTTATAAACAATGCATTGATTTTGATTATTATTATGAAACGATTACATGCTTCCGCTACACAACTTTTGAGAATTGATAACATGTTGACATCTTATTTTAGTAATTAATGTCATGACTTATTTAATATTTATTATTGGTTCAATGTGATTGGTGGCTCGAACTCTGATGCGTAACACGCCTCGCGGGGTTTCCGCAGGTGGAATTTTGGGGGTGTTACAGTTGGTATCAGAGCCACTGGTTATAGTGAACTAGGTTTTAAAACGTTTTTGTAAAACCAGACTATAACCGAACACCTTCGAAAATCGATCATGACACTCAGCTCCAGATTGCAAGGTTCGTCTTTCGTATACTCATTGTACTACGTAACTAGTGGACACTTACACATGATATTGCATGCTGGTGCACGTTAAACACGATAGTATGAACTTACGTATCCCTTGCACGTGTTATATGACTGATAGGGTGGTAATTCCCTAAACATTCGTGACTTGAGTTATGTGATGCTCTTTGTTTGCTAGTCAAGTTGGGGGAACCATTCGACATGAGTTAGGAGAAGCTGAGATGAGCATGCAAATCACAATATTATTGTGGGTGCACACATAATAATAGTGTGGGGTGCATGCGAGTCCCAGTGAGGCTTAACAAGTGAAGGAGGGGTTCCGCTCTGTTAATTGATCAGTGTGAAACGTAACAAACTAATAGGAGTCATAACAGTGATCGTCTCCTACTCGAATGTGACTTTCTCACCTCTCTTTGAATCCTTTTGAAATCGCAATGCTATAGAGTATTACTTGAATGTTCCTTTGAACGCCTAGCGAACTAAGTAGAATGCTAGGTGCTTGCACGAACGTCCCTGAGTTGATGTTGCAGCGTCCATGATTGGTTCATACCCCTTTTCTTTCCCCTCACTCCTCTTTGTTGTTGGAACTCAATATACTCACATCTCAGACCCTGAAGGGCGGTCACACCTGCAACACTCTGGAAACCTACCGTGTTTTACCCGGTCAACTTGTAAGAACGATGGGCATAAGGGTAGATTTAGTACTCTACCGATTTCAGCATTTGAACGACTCCAATTATTGACAATGAACATCAACGATTTGACTCCAAACGAATCCTTAACTCTAGTCAGCAACTTATGGGAGCCGACTTTTATGAATTGATCGAAACGTAAACGATGACAATCGACCAGGATGTGGACTGTGCAACTTCTAACACAACGAGTAGCACCCTGGAACTTAGCACGAAATATGAAGAGATGGACATCGTTGGTGAAGGATCGTAGAGTCCTGTTTCGAGCAACAACATTAGAAGCAACAACTATCGTGACATCAAGGTACTTGTAATAGTAGCTTACAGTATGGAAATGAAGGAGCCTACGGCATGTAATGGCAGTGGATAATTCAAGACGACAACAACCAAGGGAGCGATGACCGTATGGTAGAAATCCGTGTGATTGTAACAATAACACCGGCAGTGGTGCTCGCGAAAGGGTATCTAGGATTGACGTGGGCGACGACAGGACAATAAGAACATGGTAGTTTGGATGGATAGCAAATCGCTTCGGCTCGATTCCGTTTAACCCTGATGCTTCTTGAAACCAAACCTGTTATGAAACCGGCTGATGGCAGGTCAGCGGAAACCGCATATGTTAGTTGGGATGCAAACTCGATATTTCGAGGGACAGACATTCGACACCGGTGTTACCTCTACTATCCTTGGTGGTTACAGCGCAATAGTTAGTGTTGGTGGGTTATTAGGACATATCGCCCGGACGTACCCTGTGAGAAGAAATTTAGTGTCACTTTATGCTCTAAAGTACCAGAGTGGTGAAAAGATTAGCATCATGTCAGTAATGACAGCCTCGAAAGCGCCTATGGAAGTAGGACCTCACTGTATTAGCAACTATATCTAATGATCAGACTAGGTAAGACAGGGTCGAGGACCCACCGATTGTTGTGACCCATCTCAAAGTGCAATTGGAGGAGCTTTCAGATCTACTACCACAACTATTAGTCAGAAACTCAGTGATCTCACGATTGTAGGGAGCTCCGAATACTCATACTCTTACCGTCTTACACCAGGAGGGTTGCCAGAACTGTGTAATCTACTACGAGAAATGTTGCACAAGAGTTTGTTGGACCTAATTCTCACTCTGGGAAGCCCCCGATATATCCGAAAAGATAAGCCTTTTTGTGTGTACGTACCAATTATCGAGCACCCATCGAGACGACAGTTGAGAACCGTTGCCGCGGCCATGTATCGAAAACCGATCGACTAGTTACAAGAGACGAGCTTTCAGTCGAGGATTAAATTACGAGCGCATTATTTTTAGATGGAAATCCAAGGGAAGAAAGTTCTTAAAGAAGCTTACCAGACGCAATTCGGCCATACAACTTTGCACTCCAAGACCTTTAGAGCGATCAACACACCAGCAGCCCCATAGAGCATGTGAATCGACCGTGCTATTGGGTGACATTTTGAACCCTTTTCGGGGGGAAAGCAACAACATGGACAACTTTTTATCCTATTTGGGAGGTTCTGATGGAGGAGCCACATCACGCGAAGTCTTGATAAACGAAGCTTCTGAATTCGAGAGGTACCTTTTGGGTAATGTAATCAACAAAGTGGGAATGCACGTGAATCTCGCTAAGACCCGTTTTCTTTGGAAATTGATCGACACTAAAAGTCCTTCGAGGATACAACGATTTCTTGGTTCCGCTTGATTTATCACAGGAATTTGGAAGGCCGCATAGCTTAGATCCCTTTAGCACAGCGGGGTGCCGTGTTCGCGAAAGACAGAACATGAGGACGTCTCTTCAGCTTTCGAATCCTAATTCAGTAAGGTACTGAGCCTCATTTTTATCCAAGGGCATGGGTAATACAGTGGTATATCATTATGTTTTGAATCAGAGTCCCAGCTACACGTCGACGCAACACGAGAGAGTAACGACTTACGAAGAACTGCATGACACACAACTGGTGGTGGAAACCGTGGTCTTTGGAGTTACACGGAGGCATTACTTGGACGGTACCAAATGCGTTGCTTAGACCGATCACAAGGGCTTTCCGTGTACTCTGGTTTCCATAGAGCTAAATCAGTAAATGGCATCGTTGGATGGAACTTCTGGGTGGATTACGACTGTAGAACCTGAATGTGTATGGACTTTGCAGCTCGCCATCGACTCTAGCCCACCTGACCCAACTCGTCCTGTACAAACTAAGGAACTAACGGGAGAGAACTATCAAGTTGAGTCCATGCGGGGCATGGAAGAGCAACCTTGGTGAAACGAACGATATTCATAACTCATAGAACAACTATAAATCTCATTTCACAGCAACGGTAGGGAAGTTGTGGTCAGCAAAACCCACCGGCTTCGAAAATTCTATTCAACTGGATTCTAAAGAAAGATGTTTGGACATGTAAATCTTGTACTGATGATTGGGCATGAAAACCCGTCTAACAATGTATGAGTATGACTTTTGACTTTGGGAAAAGTCAAGGCGAAGTGTAAGAAACTGGCAACACCTATGTGGAAGATGGGAGCAGACTGCTATGAATGCTGCCACTAGTCTACTTACAACTCGAAATGGAAACACAAACAGTAACAATCGTTGATCGCTGAATGTGACCAGCACACCTCCTTGCAGTCAAGGGAACGGATGAGTCTTCTCAGCTTGTGAACATTTCTCTGGAAGAGACGGATTATAGGCATGAGGTGCCAACTCCTATTACCTGTTGGACTATACCTAATTCAAGGCGGGCATGGCGCACACCTTTGACTCACGTCCTGACATGAACATTACTTATTACTGTAGGACAATCAAACAAAGTGACGAACCATCTGAGTACACGAAGACATGTTGTAAGTATGTGCATAACCGAGTTTAGTAAATGTTGGGAAGGACACTTATCTTGGGGAGAAGCTCTAATGCAGCTGCACCATGATAGTATGCATACAGCCCATGCTGAGGCATAACCTGGACAGTAACTCTAATCTCCTTGTTGGACTAATGTAGTTGACAACGTAATCGCAGGTCCAGGACTTGAGCTCAAAACTCTCGAACATTGCTTAGATCGGAAATTGTTTGATGGCAGCGCATGAGCGCTAGGAAAGCTGACTAGCTTAGGAAACACTGGGAGTTTGTTGTAGGTAAACGTGTCATATCGAAATCATCACCCTGGGGGGGGGGGTGCGGTATGCTATAGAAAACATGGAAAACTTACTTTACGACGCGTAAGACATTCGGATTACTGGAACAAACGGTGACTTGGCTCACAAACTCAGGCTAATTGATGAAACGGGATAACTATCGTAATGGTATGTATGCCTTAGGATTAAGGCAGTGGTTGCCCGATGAAACCCTGGTGATACCCTTACCGGAATTTGAGGTCATCGGATCAGTTGTATATATCAGGGAACCTATCGAAAACATGGGCTAAGAAGTCAAGGTTCGCTAGCATGAGTCATATGACAATCGTGAGGGCTTGTTAAACTTCAATACGTGGACTGAAGTTCACATAGGAACGGAAGGATATGTTAAAACTTCAATGTTCTCAATTATTCAAAGGATTGAACCAACTCTTGATATCACTGGTGAATTTCGGGACGAAATTTCTTTCAAGTTGGGGAGGATGTGACACCCCAGGAAAACCAGCAAACGATATAATTTACCTAGCTTAACTTATCTAGCTGCTTTAACTTATCTAGCTTTCTCAGTGAGTGCGTACCAAATTTCGGGACGAAATTTCTTTTTAGTTGGGGATACTGTGACAACTCGTAATTCTGAACCTATCTTTGTGTAACGTTTATGAACATGACACGACTATATGAACTTGATTGACTAAGCGAATGCTTATTGAATGTGATGTGATATGTGTTTTAATGAATGTATACATGATATGTTATGTGTATGTATATATGTTACATGAACTCAAACCGCACAACAGGAACGAAACGTACAAGACTCACCGATCGCACAAGTCCCTTGGACTATATCACTTGCATTCGGACGTTAAGGGCGGCCCAAGTGTGGGTTCGGCCCAACCCCTCATGAACTATTAACATTTAGAAGTTAGTAAACTTCTCATTATTTTGCCAAACATCAAAACACACAAGTAACAAACCCTAAGCTCTCTCTCTCTTCTTTTGGCAAACCCGACGGCAGCCCCTTCATCACCAAGGTCCTCTTCGTTCCAAGTATCCAATCTGGTTAGTGATTTGGTTATTGCTTGCTTGTATGCTAATTTATGTTGTGATGATTGTGACCTCGCATGATGACTTAAGATTCCGGTTAATAGAATCATTGATGATATGTGTTAACAAGATTGAAATAGATAATCGATTTTGATGTTAATCGGATTTCGTATTATTGTTCTTAGAATTGGGTGTTTGTTAATCGATTGCATGCATGTTGAAATCTGATTAGTTCTAGAGTCGAATGAATTGTTAAATTGGATGCTAGAGATCAAAAACATGAGCCGAGTAATATAATATTGTAATGATTGTTTATGCTTGAACACGATTAGGGTTCATAGGATTTTACTGTTAAGAACTTCTGTTTAATCGCTTATTGCTTGGATGGAAAATTGTTAGGATGTTGATTGATTGATTTCAAATTGGAAACTGTGGATTGATTAATCGTAAATAAGGAAAACTGTTAGATGTTATAACCGGCTTGCATGATATCCAGTAATTTAAACCAATCGCACAAGATCAGGTCGTACAAGACCTGATCCGATCACACAAGTGCCAGCCGTACAAGTCCAGTCGCACAATATGTTTGCAATCACACAAGTTGCCCAGTCGCACAAGATCCCTTGGATCGCACAAGCTGTTGGGCCACGCATAACCACATGTTAAATGTTGTTAATATGTTGGGCCGAACAAGCCCAAACCGCCAGATCGCACAAGACACATGAACCGCACAAGATGATTATCTGTTTTAATGGTTGGGCCGTAGACATGGGCTAGGTAATAGAGCTGATCGCACAAGTCATATGTTTTGTTTAACTGTTTGGGCCTGGTAATATGTTGGGCTGGGCTAGCTCAAATCGTACAAGCCGAGCCGGATCGCACAAGGCTCTTATGTACTATCGGATTGGGCCGAGAAATGTTATTGGATTTATTTATGTTATTGGGCCCAAACGTTCAATCGCACAATGTATGATTTCATTATACTAATTGACTGTTATCGTGCAATAAGTGTTGCCATGATCTATACGTGTTTGTAACGTGTTAACTCTGTGATACATACGTGCAATACTTGAACACCAAACCTGACTTGTATGATAAACATGCTAGGACGTGGTTGATCACATTGTAGCTTAACTGAATCTTTTCGTGTATCATACCGAGCAACCCCAGGTGAGTTCAATGCATTTTCTCAAGCATGCGTCCCGGTGGTTTGGGACAACTAGTAAACATTCGGAAGGGAAACATTGGGTAAACAACTTAATCGGTTTTGGTTATTGCCTGGAGGGCAATGGGGTAATTAGTTGATAGCGCTATTAGGTGGGAAACCTCACACCGGGCCGTAAGGACGGGCGTGAACTAATTATCTGGATAGGGCTATGGTTGTTAGAGGCACACTCCTCGGATACATATGGGCACACTCCCTAGGGTATCTAACGATGGCAACATAGCAAACAAGGGGTACCCACTCCCCGGATACCCATGGGCACACTCCCTAGGGTATCTAACATGAGCAAACAGTCGTTAAGGGGTACCCACTCCCCGGATACACATGGGCACACTCCCTAGTGTATCTAACATGAGCAACATCGTAACGCAACATTGACTCGCATTAACTTACATCTGGTAACTCAACACGTTAACAAAACCTTGAACTCACTAGCGTAGTCTGACACACTTGTTTGCATGCTTGTAGGTCATTAACGTTTGGAACATGGACTTGCTATCTGGGAGTGCTGGAGTGGTCATGGATCGATACTCTTGGATTCACTTATAAACAATGCATTGATTTTGATTATTATTATGAAACGATTACATGCTTCCGCTACACAACTTTTGAGAATTGATAACATGTTGACATCTTATTTTAGTAATTAATGTCATGACTTATTTAATATTTATTATTGGTTCAATGTGATTGGTGGCTCGAACTCTGATGCGTAACACGCCTCGCGGGGTTTCCGCAGGTGGAATTTTGGGGGTGTTACAGGGTTTCCAACAAAACGCCAATGGTCTTCAACCACAGGCTCAAACACAACTACCCACAAGTGTTCTGGGACACAACCAGAGGTAGTGCCTGAGACGCCACCGGACAAGGCGGGAGCGTCACAACCTCGCAAATCGTCATACAAGAAAAAAAATCCCTACAACCCAAAGGTCAAGAAAACACATACGGCGTGGTCAACAACGAAGAATACGCTTTGGCTCGTGCTTGGCTCGATGTATCCAAGGACCCTTTAGTTGGTAAATAATTTTCTTATTATTTATATTTTTTTTCTTTTCCATCATTAAAATTATTTCTTAATAGTTTTATTTTCTATTGTTTAATAACTTTATAATACCGTACACCAGATCAAAGAATGAGCAAGTGAAGGGATATGCGGGTGTAAGTAACCAAATACAAAATAACATATACAACTGGATGATGACTAACCAGGGGAGTAGGCAAGACGACCCTCACATCAAACAAGAAGCTTTGGTTGAATTCCAAGCAACGAAAGGGTTGTTCGACTACATTAAACCTTGGAATCTCTAAAGGAATTGCTCTAGGCCAGGTTGTTACTCCAGGTCCGAGTTTTCCCGTTCTGTTTGTTTGGCGTCAAGCGACTGGAAATGATACACATATTCTTTTCTTGGCGAGTATCCAGGCTTTCATGCAATTCCAGAGATGTTACTCCTTCCTACCTTTCACGAGTGCATGTTTTTTGTCTTGATCATGCTCATGAAGTAGAGCAACCACTCTGCTCAGTTGCTGGAGTTCATATGTTACTTCTTTGTCATCAAGGCACAATTTTCTCTTATATACATGTAATAAGGGTGCCGAATATGGTTTGGGAGGATTTACGCATTAAAGGTACCTACTAGGCTACTTTTAACATTATTTTTAACTTGTTTTCTGTTTTAGTGGTGCGTTTTTTACATGTTTGATCAAAGCTTCAATCTCTAGTCAAACATGTGTCAAAATTGTCTAACATACTTTTTTTTTTTTTTTTTGAAACGTCAACTTCATAATCTAACATATTTCTTTAACTGACACATAAATGTACACTATTTGCTGATTTTCCAGAGACAAATGATGGAGCAAGAGTAATGGGCAAAGAATTGGGAATTTCTGATGATATGTGGACCCATAATGAATATAAAGGTATTATAGAACAAGATAAGACAATGATACAATGGGCTTCGGATGATGAAGAAACCGTAACTGCTAACCGAGATTGGGCGGTTAAATTGGGGATTGAAATTTTCTACAGTGCTAAACTTGGTTGCTGTGCATTCAATAGGAAACAAATGCCTTATAATGCATTTAGACAAGATTCTCCATCCAAGGACCAATCAGGCCGGCACAAAAAGATTTTTGTGGCGGGTAGATGGTGTGGGAAAGTATGGGTGTCTAATCAAGTTCATCCTATGTTAATAGTAAAAGATGACCATGATGATTATCACTCTGAGTTCAGCCTTGGTAAGTAAAATGACTTTAACTCTTTTGTTGGGAAACATAAGTTCACAAAACAGTAAAAGATTTTAATTTTTTTGTTAAAAATAGGTTTCAACGGCGCCGAAGCAGTGGACACCAGGATGGCTGCGAGTAGCGAGAGATGCCGCAATCAGAAGAGTTTCTATTGACATTGCTCCCATAGTTTCTGACTCACAGCTGCTGTATGATCTAGCAATGCCATTGTCTTCAAGGTTCAACTAATTCACTAACTGTGACCAAATATTTTATATATGTGTCGATCTGGGTTGGTGTTTATCTGAAACAGGTCAAATCCTTTTAAGTGGGCCAATATCTCTTTCAATGAATTCAGCCTCTTAAAAAATATTCAGATTATTATTGTAATAATTAATGCATATAACATGTTAGGTAATTTTATTAAATAAGAATAGATTATTATGACAATAGTTTTACTTTGGTCATAAATAATAATCCATGTCTTTTTTAATAGAAAAAAAAAAAATTAAAAGGGACAAAGAGGTTTTTGAAGGTCAACCTGACCCAACCTGAATGACCCGTCCATTTTCCTAGTCTTCCCTAGATCTAAAAAACGCTTGAGAAAGTTCCTGAATCACAAAAGGCAAAAAGCCTGAATCACAAAGTTCCTGACTGAGTGAGAGGTTTACGAGTGAAGGAGATGCCTTCGTCAAACGAACTTCTGTGCAAGATGTTATGCATAGTAATGAGCCTCTAGATACACTTGGGAAAGGATCCCCAATCACCCTTCTTTCATATGATGCTTTAAAATGTTTAGTTCCCCATCGTTTTAGTTTTAATTTGAATGTTGATGATAGTGTTGTTGATAGAAGACCAAAAAGAATTTTTGATTCTTCATACGGTCAACCCAACAAGAAGGCTCACCCTGCAAGTATTTTTTCATGTGTTACTTGCGGGTCCCGATGCTATTCGTCTGTAGCCATTGTACAGCCATCAAAGCCAGCTGCACATTATCTCATGTTGAATAAGTATTTAAATGTATTAGATCCTGGACTTTCTTCAGGTATGCAATTATTAATGCAAAATGTCAAACTCAGAAAAATACTTTTCGAAGAGGCCCGTTTTGTATACTTGAGATTGCTTTGTATCACGTTTCTTGATAAGTTTTTTGCTTATGTAAAAGGGAAATTATTGAAGGGCAGTTCAAGTACTCGAGAGCAAAAAGACATTCCAGCACTTAAACTTTTGTCTTTGGCTTATTTTGATTCTTCTGACTCTGAAGAATGCTCTGAACCCACCAAGCTTGTTTAGGAATCTAACCATGCTTTAATCAGCATAAGGCCAATGAATTCATCAGCCCATGAAAAAGACTCTTCAAGATTGCATGTTTTTTTGTCTTGAGCATGCTTGTGAAGTAGAGCAACGGCTCCGCTCAATCGGTGAAGTTCATATGTTGCTTCTTTGTCATCAAGGTACATTCTCTTTAATAAAAAAAGTGTTGCTTGATGACAAAGAAGCAACAGATGAACTCCACCAAATGAGCGGAGCCGTTGCTCTACTTTACGAGCATGATCAAGACAAAAAAATGCAATCTTGAAGAGTCATTTTCACGGGCTGATGAATTCATTGGCCTTATGCAGATTAAAGAATGGTTAGATTCCACAACAAGCTTTGTGGGTTCAGAGCATTCTTCAGAGTCAGAAGAATCACCATAAGCCAAAGCCGAAGGTTCGAGTGCTGGAATGTCTTTTGTTCTCGAGTACTTGAATTGCTTTTCAATCATTTCCCTTTTACATAAGCAAAAAACTTATCAAGAAACACGATACAAAGCAATCTCAAGTATACAGAACGGGCCTCCTCAAAAAGTACTTTTCTAAGTTTGACATTTTGCATTAGTAAAGGCATACCTGAAGAAAGTCCGGGATCTAATACATTTAAATCCTCATTCGACATGAGATAATGTGCAGCTGTTTTTGATGTCTGTACAATGGCTAGACACGAATAGCATGGGGACCCCCAAGTAACACATGAAAAAATACTTGCAGGGTGAGCCTTCTTGTTGGGTTGACCATATGAAGAATCAAATATTCTTTTTGGTCTTCTATCAACAACACTATCATCAATATTCAAATTAAAACCACGGGGAACTAAACTTTTAAAGCATCTTCTGAAAGAAGAGTGATTGGGGACCCATTCCCGAGTGCATCAAGAAGCTCATTACTATGCATATCATCTTGCACAAAAGTTCGTTTCACGAAGGCATCTCCTTCACTCGTAAACCTCTCTCTCAGGCGGGAACTTTGTGATTCAGGCCTTTTGCCTTTTTGTTTACAGCAAAACATAAAAATGCAAAAGCTTTAAGCGTTAGGGAAGACTAGTAGAGTAGCAACATGGATGGGTCATTCAGGTTGGGTCAAGTTGACCTTCAAAAACCTTTTTGTCCGTTTCAATTTTTTTTCTATTAATAACATATGGGTTATTATTTATGACAAAAGTAAAACTATTTTCATAAAAATCGATTCTTATTTAATAAAATGGCATACCATGTTATATGCATCAGGTATTACAATAATAATCTGAATATTTTTTTTAAGAAGTTGAATTCATTAAAATACGATATTGGCCCACTTTAAAACCATTTGACCTGTTATAGATACATATATAAAATATTTGGTCACAATTAGTGAATTAGTTGAACCTTGAAGACAATGACATTGCTAGATCATTCAGCAGCTGTGCGTCCGAAGCTATGGGAGCAATGTCAATAGAAACTCTTCTGATTGCGGCCTCTCTCGCTACTCGCAGCCATCCAGGTGTCCCCGTGTCCACTGCTTCGGCGCAGTTGAAACCTATTTTTAACAAAATATTAAAATCTTTTACTGTTTTGTGAACCTATGTTTCCCAATAAAAGAGTTAGTCATTTTACTTACCATGGCTGAACCCAGAGTGATAACCATCATCATCATCATCGTCATCATCTCTTACTATTAACAAAGGATGAACTTGATTAGACATCCATACTTTCCCACACTATCTACCACCACAATAATCTTTTTGTGCCTGCCTGATTGATCATTGGATGGAGAATCTTGTCTAAATGCATTATAAATAACTGCATTGTAAGGCATTTGTTTCTTATAGAACGCAGAGCAAGCAAGTTTAGCACCTTAGAAAATATCAATCCCCAATTTAACCGCCCAATCTTGGTTATCAGTTACCAGTTACCATTTCTTCATCAACCAAAACCCATTGTATCATCGTCTTATCTTGTTCTATAATATCTTTATATTCAATATGTGTCCACATATCATCAGAAATTCCCAATTCTTTGCCAATTACTCTTGCTCCATCATTTATCTCTGGATAATCTGCAAATAGTGTACATTTACGTGTCAGTTAAAGAAATATGTTAGACAATTTAGACACATGTTCGACTACAGATTGGAGCTTTGATCAAACATGTAAAAAACGCACCGCTAAAACACAAAAAAAAAGTTAAAAATAATGTTAAAAGTAGCCTAGTATGTATCTTTAAAGCATAAATCTTCATAAACCATATTCGGCACTCTTATTACATGTATATAAATAAACAAAATGAAGAAAAAGTATTGCGAGTCAACCCAACCCATTTCATAAAAGAAAATTGTGCCTTGATGACAAAGAAGTAGCATATGAACTCCGCCAACTGAGCGGAGTGGTTGCTCTACTTCACGAGCATGATCAAGACAAAAAACCTGCACTCCTGAAAGGTAGGAAGGAGTAACATCTCTGGAACTGCATGAAAGCCTGGATACTCACCAAGAAAAGAATATGTGTATCATATCCGGTTGCTTGATGCCAAACAAACAGAATGGGAAAAGCCGGACCTGGAGCAACAAATGCCTTTAATGATCCTGATATTTAAACAGAGACCAATACGAAACAAAGCCCTGTACCGCAAACCAGCTGATGTAACAACACAGTACAAATTGGTCCCAAACACACACCATACGCACACTGTGACCCCATCCCTTGCGGCACAAGGACTCCACCAAAACAAAATCACCCATAGGTTATACCCCTTATTTGCTAACCAACATTTTATCTTAAAATCTCTGTATTTTAAACAACACATAAATATATCAAAATAAAATCTCTCATATTGAAATATTATAATAGACCACACAAAATCCAAGGTTTTATAGTATGGAATATAGTCTAGTCGCTAATTATTCAATGTACTTTCATTATTCTTTCGTAATGTTTAATAAACAGAAACGTAGTCATCCATTAATTTTGGTTTAAGTTAAAGTTACTTACATTACATAATTGATATTATTATTTTATTATTTATATATGCATTCGATCATTATAGTTGATTAATTAAGTAACTTTCTAATAATAATTTTCTAAACCTAAATGATTTATAATGATGCGGTGGTGGTCGCACGTTGCAGTGCTGACATTGACATGATAAAGTACATAGAAAGAATCGTATGGAGTTGATGTGCTCCATTTTAAATATGGAAAGTAGATATAAAAAACATGCTGTGACAGTAATATAAAAGAAGAAAGTCGAAACACTAATAAAAAACATGCCGATATGCCAAATCCGTAATTTTATAAAACAACAAAATTTATAAGGTGTAACAAGATGGCGGAAAAAGCGTAAACAAGCAAAAAACTTGATCAATTTTGATGGCTTGTACCTTTTTGCTTTGATTACTGGTATATTATAACACAAATCCATTTTCGATGAAACTTATACAGATACATAGATAAAAGTAAGAATGTCGCAACGGTATGTTTGAAATTTTATAAAACTTCATAATTTAAATTTTAAAAGAAAAAAATGGTTGGAAGTGTGAAAACGGTGAGAACGGATCATGGTCAAACATGTGGCGTGCGATATAATTAAGGCGGAGGGGCTTTTTTGTCCTTTTATTTTTCTTTTCCAATGCATCTCTCACACACCGTTGTCATTTGTGGCGTGTAGGATTTTTTTGGCGTGTAGTTAGAAACAAAAACTCCCTGGCGTTTTATTGTTTTTTAGATCTGCCTCGATGAATTAATCATTTTTGTGTTACAAAGTAAATATCTTGGCGTTTATGGCATTCCCAAAATTATAATCGATTAATAATTCAAATATCTTGGTGTCCATGGCGTTCCTAAATTCATTATATACCTTTAATAATTCAAATATTACAAGTTTTTTGACGTTTTTGTAGATCTGTCCAGTTGAATTAATCCTTTATATCTTGTAAAGGTAAATATCTTGGCATTCATGGCGTTCCCAAATTCATTATAATTCATTAATAATTAAAAACATTACAACTAAGATGAAATCAAACTAAAGTAATATTCTTTTGTTGATGGTATTACATCATAGATGTACCCATCGCTTTGCTCATCACTTTCTTCAGACTCATCATCATCTAGGTCACTGACTCATCATCATCTAGGTCACTGGCGTATAACGCCATAATCTGGTTTAGTTTGTCTCGCATCCTATATTTAAATATAATCACATTCTTGGATGTTGCATCTTTCGAAGGTGCTAAATCACAGAGTTGTTCAAGAAGGTGCAGTCTATCTGTTTTCAACACTTCGTCCGTTGTCAATGAATAATCATCCCCATTTTGATAAGTCACTTTCACCATTCTTGATTCTTCATCCAAACTCCAACCGGTAACTGTTGGTACATCCAAATCGTCGTCATCATCATCATCTGGAAATATTCTCTTCAATCCTCTTATTACTGTTTGAGTCCTTTCATAATCGTTGGCCGTTGGAACCCCAAGGGCCAGAATATCCCTCTGAACGGCCTCATCCTTACTAAGTATGGCCTTGATGGTCTTGACCTTAACCCTTCTCCTATCAAAGAACTTTAGGACGAAACGTCTCTCCGACCTCTCAAACCTCCATGCAATAGCTATTTTTTTAAAGTTGTACGGCGTTTTAGACAATGGGTGACGTGTTTAGACAATTTGTGGTGTGTTAAGTTTGTTTACTTGTTCTACTTATATAATGACCTTTTTTTAATGGGAAGTAGATTAGGTCTATATGTTTTTGGCGCTAAAAACAATAGAAATTATCTTTTTTTTTTCATGTCTGTTTTTATCTTTGTCGTGTGATGCAGGATGCAGACCTATAATATGACAAGTACTTATGACATTTTGAAAATATAAAAAAATACAATTGCCATGGGGTGGTTTTTAATATAATAAATGTTACTGTTTGTTTAGCTGCATCTGTTAAGGCTGTAACGTGTCCCATCATTAAGTTTGGCGTTTTGTATGAATGGCATTTTAGATAAAGATGGAAAAATACAACTTTTGTAAGACACCATTTGTTCTATTTTCTCTTCCACCTTGTTTTATGCAATTTAGTAATTTTGGGAGTTTTTTAATAATAAGTGATTAAAGGAAATTATTATGGTTTTGGTGTTTGGCGTTTGTGGCATTTTGGTGTTTTTATAGAAATAATGTATTTTATTAGCGGAAAATTAGATAACAAACCACAGAAAATGACATAAAAAATAGAAAAGAAAAAAAATTAAAAATCCTAATCGAATTTCTCATTCAAATCTTCACGCCCGTAACTAGACGAAGCTGATCAATTAGTAAAAAATGGCGTTTTGTTTTTTGGTGTGATCTATTGTTATTGATTGTTGAAGTGGTGTTGTGGATGGTTGGAGACATAGATAGATGTCGTATGTGTGGATGCTATTTTCTGGGTATGATTGTGGGTGGGTTTTTCTCTTTGTTTATCTTTGGTCGTCATCTTCATATTCATCTCACTATTCATGATTAATAATGGAGTCCAAAATAGCATTTACACTATCATCAGTCTCTTCTTCTCATCCAAACCTTCTTCAAGAACAAAGCACACAAAATAACATATCACTGTCATCAGTATCTTTTTTTTGGAGATTTGTCCATCTCATTCAGCCAAATCATATTGAGTTACCCTCCTCACTTAAGAATCCATTCAGTGAAACTTCATGGAGCACAATACTGAATCTCCAAGAAACGACGATTGCCATCTGTGTTTTTTTTTAAAACTATTTTGGTGTTTTAAAGTGAATGGTATTTAGTAAAACATGGCGTTTCTTTTTTGGTGTGATCAATGGAAGGTCCTGAGACGTTGTTTATATAAGATGTTTTGGTAGTTTAGGCGAGATTTTATTATAATAAATGTTAGTAATAAAGCATCCGTCGTTTCAGTTACTATTTGTAGTTACTGTTTGTTCAGCTTTATCTGTTAAGGCTGTAACACGTCCCATCTTTAAGTTTGGCGTTTTGTATTTAATGGCGTTTTTAGATAAATATGATAAAATACAGCTAATTAACTTTTGGTGTCTGGCATTTGTGGCATTTTTGCGTTTTATAACTAATTAGAGAAATAAAGTATTTTACTATTTGAAAAGTACATAACAAACACAGAAAATATTGCACAAAAGAAAAAAAAAGAAAAGAAAAAAAGTTAAAACTCCTCGGGAGAAGGGATTTTGTTTAAGAAGTATCCATCGCTCCCCTTGTCTTCTTCTTCGGATTCTTCTTCCAGTTTCTCATCCAAGTTATCACTTTCACTTTCATTGGCCTCTTGTTCTTGGAGATTTTGAAGCCTCCATCTGAACATGTCCTGTAACAACTCCAATTTTACTGTCATGTCTGTGTTCAAACATGTTGTGTTGTATAACTCCTCTAGAAACCCAAGACCCTGCTTGGTCATGATGTTTTCAAGCATGTAGTCTTCCTGCTGCCCATTGTCACATATAATAGTGACCATGTCAGTGTCTTCATCAAAACGCCATGATCGGATGACTGGGTCCATTTTTACATTTGCCTTGTTCAAGCCAAATTTTCTGGTTAATCTTCTTATAACCATATGTGTTTTATCACAGTGGTTATCATGAGGGACGACAAGTTCTAGAATCCCCCTGTGTACTTCTTCTTCCATGTTCAATATGGCTTTGATTGTTTTAACAAACACTCTTCTTCTATTGTCAAAACCGATTATGAGTCTTCTAATTCTAAGGGTGTATCTCCATGAAACGATGTTTGTCATTTTTCTTTTCAGATGTTTTTTTTTGAAGTTAGGCGTTTTGGGTAAAAATGGCGTTTTTAGTATAATCAAATGGAAGTGATGGTAACGTCGTTTATATAATGATGTTTTTGGCGCGTAGTTTAGGAGGGATTTTTTTATAATAAATGTTAATATTAAACTTTTCAGTTACTATTTGTTCGCCTCTATCTGTTAAATCTGCAACTCGTTTCATCATTAAGTTTTGGTGTTTTGTATTAATGGCGTTTTAGATAAATATGGCGTTTCATCCGGAAGTGACTGATGTGTATAACTTGTAGGTTAAGGCGGGAATTTTGAATGGCGTTTTGTGTGACACCTCGTATTTTCAATCTTTCCATTTTTGGCAAGTCTACTTGTACTTTCTATTTTTGTAATTTGTACCTTTGTGGTATTTGGTTTCATTCCCAAATTGTACTCGAGACTTGAAATCATAATGAAAGTGCATTATTTTATTCATATTTGTGTTTGAATACTATGTATTGTCAAAACAATTAAAAACATGTCAAACTATGTTAAACACGTAAAAACAGTGAAAATACATATTAATCTGAGCTCTCAAATTCATCATTGCCAAGAGATTACCCTAAACCGTACAAAAACCGGGAATTTATACGTTAAGTTAATTCGGTAAAAATATCAAAATTGGGTTAAAATAATTTTTATATTATTTTGTTAATATTTTAAATAAGTAAACCAATAATTAAAATTAAATAAATAAATATTTTAAACTGAATTTTTAATGATTTTTGATTATTTTGGTTAGTTAAACTAACCTGGTTAGCTAAATCCTGGTTAAATCAGCTAACCAGGTTAATTTTATCAAAGGGCAGCGCTAACTGAGTTAGAAAACTCAGTTAGTGGCTAACCCAGTTAGTCAAACTAACTGATGGCAAAAAGGGGGTCTCCTGGGTGAGAACTGGCCCTTGTGCGGTTCGAACCCGGGTCTCTCGCCTCACACACACGCGTCTCTACCACTCGGCCGGGCATGCCACATCCAAACTATATGGCAATTAAATGATATTTAACAACTAATTAAATTCGAACTAAAATCAGTTTAACCGCCAAACTGTACATATTCTCTGACTTTTGAGGAGATTACCGGAAAATCGAGACCTTTCCACATTCGTAACTGATGTCCTGCATCCTTTATAAAACCCGACCAAACTTCAACACCTTTGGTCCCTTCACCCTCGGCTACCGAAACCGCACACAACCCACCACCTTCTCCTTCACGGCAAACCGCCGGAACTCCCTGCGAATCACCGGAGTCCGTTGAACACTTCGCCGGAGCTTCCTGTCGACCACCGGAAAACCATTTGAAATTCGTCCGGTACCGATTTCGATTCCGTTTTCCTCTTTCTTTTATATTTGCAGTTTCTGTATTATCATTATTATTATTATTATTATTATTATTATTATTATTATTATTATTATTATTATTTTTATTAGCTGTTAGTAATATTATTATTATTAATATTTCAGTATTATTATTAATATCATTGCTATTATTTCAGTAGTATAGAATTATTTAATAATCAGATTTATTTATTAATATTAATCAAATATATTATTACTATATTATTATTAAAATAATTCAGAATAATTATTATTATTAAACAGATTTATTAATATAATTATTATTATTATTAAACAGAATTATGATTAATATATTATCAGAAATATTATTATTATTAAACAGATTTATTAATATATTTTCAAATCTGAATTTTTATAACAGAAATTATTATTTCCTGTTTCTTATTTTATATAATAATCAGAATTATTATTTTATTAAATCAGAAATTATTATTTTATGTGATAATCAGATTTATTTTTAGATTTTCAGAATTATTATATAAAATCAGAATTATTAAATAACAGAATTATTATTTAAATAATCCGAATTATTATTTTATAGTAATCAGAATTATTATTATTCTACATATATCAGAATTATTATTTTGAATATATATTAATCAGAAATTATTATCTATATAATCCAGAATTTTAGTAATAATATTTATAATATATTGGTAAAATCAGAAACATTATATACAAATCGGTATTATTATATTCACTTATTTATAAAATAAATTTGACATTATTAAATACAAACTATAAAGAAATGAGACATATGATTATTATTTTAGAAATGTTAATATTATTCTATAAATGCCTTGTTATTTAAATAATCTCTAAATTTCCAAATCCTCAAAATTAATAGGGTAAATCTCTTGTGCACATCCTCTTAGACAATCCCTTGATTCTTAATCTTTTCCAAGAAAGACGCAACGCAACCTAAGGTGAGTATACATGACCCATTTTCTATTTTATCACATTTTGGGTGCTGTATGCATTTCTATATCAAACACACTATGTTAAACATTTTTGCACCCTCAATCCACATTTCATGTGAATCTATTTGACTCATGTTAATCACGTTATGCTACTGTTAAACATTTATGACTGTGTGTTCATTAACTTTGCAAGCCTCCCCTAACAATGGCAGCGCTGTAGGTTGAGAAACGCCCCTCCCATAATATTATGGGTATTGTTAGGTTTATTCTATGTTACTCATTTACCACCCTTCTAGGGTTAGGCTATGTTAATTGCGTTAAACTTTGGTTTGAACACATAGATATCATCGTTACGAGTATAACTGTTAATATGAAATCATGTAGTCACGTTGATTTGAGCATGTTAATCTATTTCAATCATATTATACTATTATCAAACTTGTATACTCGCCAACATGTTTTGTTGACTTTATTTTAAATGCATACTGCAGGATGAGGAAGTCAAGATTTGAAGAAATGAATAGGATGGCCTAGAAACCCACTTTTGAAATAAACTATGTTTAATGTTTGTTATTTCCTTTTATGACAATGTATGAACTTTGCAATTTTAATAAATGAAATTTAATTATATTGTCACATGTAGTGTTATGATGTTTTGAGCAATTTGTTCGTCTCATCCCGATGTTTCCGCCATCAGTTGGGGTGTGACAGATTGGTATCAGAGCCATAACTATAGGGAATTAGGAAAAGTAGGAATGCTTTTACCTAGTCTATAGTTTAGGAGCTTTCTCATTTATTTGCTGTTTAAGACAATATTACCTTCTCTCTTCCTTGCTTCCCTTTATTCTTTTGGACTTCTAATATACAAGCCTTTCCTAAGGCTAACACAATACACACATGGAAGCTGTGAAGGCACTCATGTAACACAATCGAAATGATTCATCAAAACAGGGGTGATTCCCATATTTGGTGAGGATTTTCATTCAGCTTAAATTTGCTTTTTGCACGAAATCTACCCTCAAGTTAGGAGTGACATCCAAACCTTGATGGGAGTTTCCATTTCATATTCTAGTGGACCCTCATCTTTGGATGAGTACCAACCACATCAGGGTACGATGTTATCAAGTTAGAGGTGAAACTCGCATCTTGTTAACTAGTCCCATTCCTTGATTTTCGATCCCGCCAAAGTTTCGATGTTCCCAATCGATTAAGGACGTGTAGTAACTGGAAGGACAAATATCGTTAGTCGCTCCTCGATGAGAGTATTTGTCTATTAGGCCAAAGCACGCCTCCTTAATTCGAAAAGGATTTCGATTCACTTTGGAATAGTCTTATGTTACGTTCCGTGACAATCCATATTTTTATAAATCTCTTTTTATGTTATCTCAATTATCATGTGATTTACATTTGAGCGTTATCTTCATTCCAAGTTTGGGAACACGAATCACGTTATTATCGCAATCTAAAACAATTAATAATTACTCCTTCGTGAACAAACTAAATTTATCTTGCTTTCATTATACATGATATTCTATGTGCACTACTATGTTATTCTATGTGAAACTATTTGACAATTTATGTGAAAAACAATGTGTTATGTGACGCATACATGAAATCAATTTTTCCTAAACAAAAACATTATGATTAAAAGTCTCATCCATTCCTTGTTTTGAATTTCTAGATGTCGTCATCTCGTCAGTACTCTCACTCTCCCAGAAAATCCAAGGCTAACTCCAAAAAGAAAATGCTGACATTCATGGCAAATCAGATTGCCAGAATCGTGCAAAAGATAGTGTCTGAGATTCAAGCCTCCAGCACTCCCAATCATTCTGGCGATTCTCACGTAGTACAGCCTAAACCAGTCTCGTTCAACTACAAACACTTCACTGCCTGTAACCCCAAAACTTTCACTGGGAAGGATGGAGTGACAGCTATGTTGGAATGGTTTGACAGCATGGAAGTCACGTTCATAAATAGTGAATGTCCAGAGGAACTCAAGGTGCGAAGTGCCACTGGTGTTTTCCACTCCAGGGCACTAGACTGGTGGACTAACGAGAGAAACATTCGATCCAATGAGCTAGCTTACGCGTTGTCTTGGGAAGAGCTCAGACAGCTTATGATGGAGGAATTCTGCCCTCCTCATGAGCAGCAGAAGTTAGAAGAAGAGTTCTGTACCCTCAAACAAGTTGAGGATGAAAACCTTGCATACACTACCCGGTTCAAGCAGTTGTGTTTTATCGTGCCTCATTTGGTGTTGACCACAGAACGCACCATTCGGAAATATATTAATGGGTTGCCTCCTACGATGCGTGATACCATCGAGGCGGCTAGGTTGGATAATATTGAGGATGTGTACCGCCTCGCGGCAAGTTTGAATAATAATCGAGTTCATGATAAACAAGTCGCAGCAGCATCTAAACCTACATCCTCCTCAAAACCCGCTCATCAAATCACCCACAACAATAGGGGAAAGAAGCGTGCTCACCAATCCTCAGTTTGCAACGCTGTTACACCAGTTGAGAATCCAAAACCTAACCCAACAAACCCAGAAAAGAAGCAATACACAGGAACAAACCCTAAGTGCACCACTTGCCACTTTCATCACCCAACTACGAGCCCATGTAGACACTGTACCTCCTGCAATCGTTATGGGCATCTGGCAGCATACTGTCGCAACAACCCTACGACAGCCCAAAACTCAAAGCCAGCAAATGTGGTCAGAGCATGTTTCAAATGTGGGGATCCAACTCACCTACGACCTCAGTGTCCTCAATTGAGGCAAGATTTACAGCAGAAGGCACCACAAGGCCGTGCATTTGTTATCAATGCTCAGCAAGCGCGCAACGACAATGAGGTCGTGAACGGTACGTTCCTCGTTAATAATTTGTATGCTTCTATTTTATTTGATACTGGTGCAGATAAATGTTTTGTATCTGTAGAATTTGAACCATTGTTAAAATGCACACGCTCAAAACTACCTAAGTCATTCCCAGTCGAAGTTGCCAATGGCAAGTCTATTCGTGTCGATTCTGTTCTTCGTAATTGTACTCTCACTTTGAATGATCATGCCTTCTCAATTGACCTCATACCCATGGAGTTAGGTAGTTTCAATATCATAGTAGGCATGGATTGGCTTCGAAAGAATCATGCTGAAATTGCCTGTTTCGAAAAATATGTTCGTTTGCCTCTTCCATCAGGCGATACCCTACATGTTTATGGGGATCGACCTTCCAATGGTCTAAAGCTAATGTCATGCACCCAAGCGAACAGATACTTACGTATAAAGTACTTTGCCTTTTTAGCCCACGTAGTGGAAGAAAAGGGCAATGGAAAATGCGTAAGCGATGTTCCAGTGGTGTGTGATTTCCCAGAAGTTTTCCCTGAGGATTTACCTGGTCCTCCTCCTCCTCGGTCAGTTGACTTTCGTATCGACCTTGTGCCTGGTGCAACTCCTGTTGCACGAGCTCCCTATCGCCTTGCACCATCTGAGATGCAAGAGCTTTCCAGCCAACTCCAAGAGCTTCTTGACAAGGGTTTCATTCGACCCAATACCTCTCCTTGGGGTGCTCCTGTTCTATTCGTTAAAAAGAAAGATGGTTCATTTCGAATGTGTATCGATTATCCAGAGCTCAACAAGCTCACTATCAAAAATCGATATCCACTACCTCGCATTGACGACCTCTTTGATCAACTCCAAGGTGCAAGTTATTTCTCCAAGATCGATCTTCGATCTGGCTATCATCAACTTCGTGTCCTCGAAGAGGATATCCCAAAAACCGCTTTTCGAACGCGCTATGGACACTACGAGTTCGTGGTCATGCCTTTTGGTCTGACTAACGCGCCTGCCGTGTTCATGGATTTGATGAATCGTGTTTGCAAACCTTATCTAGATCGATTCGTAATTGTCTTCATTGATGACATTCTAATTTATTCTAAATCTCGAGTCGATCACGAGCGTCATTTACGTCTCATACTCGAACTTTTGCGAAGTGAACGTTTATACGCAAAGTTCTCAAAGTGTGAATTCTGGATCAAGGAAGTCCAATTCCTTGGACATGTCGTCAGGGAAAAAGGTATTCATGTCGACCCTGCTAAAATTGAAGCAGTCAAAAGTTGGATCGCACCTAAAAACCCATCAGAAATTCGTTCATTCCTAGGATTGGCGGGTTACTACCGTCGATTCATCTCGAATTTTTCTAAGATAGCTGTTCCTCTCACTATGTTGACCCAAAAGGAAAAACCTTTCGTTTGGAGTCACGAGCAGGAAGAAGCTTTTCAAACCCTCAAGGACATGCTTTGCAATGCTCCTATCTTAACCCTACCTGACGGAAATGATGACTTCGTAGTATATTGCGATGCATCAAATCGTGGTCTTGGTTGCGTCCTTATGCAACGAGGCAAGGTCATTGCATACGCTTCTCGCCAATTAAAGATTCATGAGAAAAATTACACTACTCACGATCTTGAACTTGGTGCTGTCGTCTTCGCATTAAAAATATGGCGTCACTATCTATATGGTACGAAATGTGTTGTATACACTGATCACAAAAGTCTACAACATATCTTCAATCAAAAAGAACTAAATATGCGTCAACGTCGTTGGGTGGAATTACTTAACGACTATGACTGCGAGATTCGCTACCATCCTGGAAAGGCGAATGTCATAGCTGATGCCCTGAGTCGTAAGGCTCATTCCTATCGTATGCGTTGTTTTTTTTTCAAGTGTCAAGTGACCTTCACAATTGTATTCGTGAGGCACAGTTTGCGTCAGCTAACGAAGGAAGTCTGCTCGTCGAAATCCGTGGTGCCTCTATGGATCAACTTGTGACGAAGTCAGACGGACTTCAATATTATCTTAATCGCATTTGGGTACCAAATCGCGACAATCTTCGTGAATTTATCATGAACGAGGCTCATAAGTCTAAATACTCAATACATCCTGGTGCTGATAAGATGTATCATGATCTTCGAACATCTTATTGGTGGCCTGGTATGAAGAATGATATAGCCTTGTATGTCTCAAAATGTCTTACATGCTCGAAGGTTAAAGCAGAGCATCAGCGTCCCTCTGGTTTGCTCGAACAACCAGAAATTCCTGTTTGGAAGTGGGATAGTATTGCAATGGACTTTATAACTAAACTTCCTCGAACCTCATCTGGTAATGATAGTATTTGGGTCATCGTTGATCGTTTGACCAAGTCAGCCCATTTCTTACCTATTCGGGAAGACTTCAAAGTTCAAAAACTTGCTCGAGTCTATACTGATGAAATCATCTGTCGTCATGGCATACCTCGTGACATCATTTCAGACCGTGATGGTCATTTCACGTCTCGCCTATGGCAAACTTTTCAATCAGCCATGGGTACTCATTTAAATCTTAGTACAGCCTTCCATCCTCAAACAGATGGACAGACTAAGCGTACCATTCAAACTCTCGAAGATATGCTTCGATCCTGTGTCATTGACTTTGGTGGTAGTTGGGATGTGCATTTTCCTCTGGTCGAATTCTCGTACAATAACAGCTATCACTCCAGCATTCAAATGGCCCCATTCGAAGCGCTATATGGGCGAAAATGCCGATCACCAATCAGTTGGCACGAAATTGGTGATAAGCAATTTACTGGTCCTGAGCTTATTCAAGAAACCACGGACAAGATTCTTCAAATCCGTGACAATTTACTCAAGGCCAGGAATCGACAAAAGAGTTACGCAGATAAAGGGCGCAAACCCATGGAATTCAATGTTGGGGATCAAGTATTACTTAAAGTATCTCCATGGAAAGGGGTTGTTCGATTCGGTAAAAAGGGTAAACTTGCCCCTCGTTACGTTGGACCTTTCAAAATCCTCGAACGAGTTGGCAAGGTAGCGTATTTGCTGGATCTACCGCAGGAACTGAGTAACGTTCATCCGACATTTCACGTTTCAAATCTCAAGAAATGTCTAGCTGATGAAGGACTTCATGTCCCAGTCGACGACTTGCAAATCAACGATACGCTTCATTTCGTGGAAAGACCAGTTGAAATTGTGGATCAAGGTACCAAGCAGCTCAGACGCAGCAAAATTCGCATTGTAAAAGTGCGATGGGAAGGCAAGCGTGGTGCTGAGTTTACTTGGGAACTCAAAAGTGACATGATGGCAAAGTATCCACATCTCTTCGATCAGTCTTCTTCTTAAGATTTCGAGGACGAAATCTCCTAAAGTAGGGGAGACTATGACACCTCGTATTTTCAATCTTTCCATTTTTGGCAAGTCTACTTGTACTTTCTATTTTTGTAATTTGTACCTTTGTGGTATTTGGTTTCATTCCCAAATTGTACTCGAGACTTGAAATCATAATGAAAGTGCATTATTTTATTCATATTTGTGTTTGAATACTATGTATTGTCAAAACAATTAAAAACATGTCAAACTATGTTAAACACGTAAAAACAGTGAAAATACATATTAATCTCAGCTCTCAAATTCATCATTGCCAAGAGATTACCCTAAACCGTACAAAAACCGGGAATTTATACGTTAATTCGGTAAAAATATCAAAATTGGGTTAAAATAATTTTTATATTATTTTGTTAATATTTTAAATAAGTAAACTAATAATTAAAATTAAATAAATAAATATTTTAAACTGAATTTTTAATGATTTTTGATTATTTTGGTTAGTTAAACTAACCTGGTTAGCTAAATCCTGGTTAAATCAGCTAACCAGGTTAATTTTATCAAAGGGCAGCGCTAACTGAGTTAGAAAACTCAGTTAGTGGCTAACCCAGTTAGTCAAACTAACTGATGGCAAAAAGGGGGTCTCCTGGGTGAGAACCGGCCCTTGTGCGGTTCGAACCCGGGTCTCTTGCCTCACACACACGCGTCTCTACCACTCGGCCGGGCATGCCACATCCAAACTATATGGCAATTAAATGATATTTAACAACTAATTAAATTCGAACTGAAATCAGTTTAACCGCCAAACTGTACATATTCTCCGACTTTTGAGGAGATTACCGGAAAATCGAGACCTTTCCACATTCGTAACTGATGTCCTGCATCCTTTATAAAACCCGACCAAACCTCAACACCTTTGGTCCCTTCACCCTCGGCTACCGAAACCGCACACAACCCACCACCTTCTCCTTCACGGCAAACCGCCGGAACTCCCTGCGAATCACCGGAGTCCGTTGAACACTTCGCCGGAGCTTCCTGTCGACCACCGGAAAACCATCTGAAATTCGTCCGGTACCGATTTCGTTTCCGTTTTCCTCTTTCTTTTATATTTGCAGTTTCTGTATTATCATTATTATTATTATTATTAATGTTATTATTATTATTATTATTATTATTATTATTTTTATTAGCTGTTAGTAATATTATTATTATTAATATTTCAGTATTATTATTAATATCATTGCTATTATTTCAGTAGTATAGAATTATTTAATAATCAGATTTATTTATTAATATTAATCAAATATATTATTACTATATGATTATTAAAATAATTCAGAATCATTATTATTATTAAACAGATTTATTAATATAATTATTATTATTATTATTAAACAGAATTATGATTAATATATTATCAGAAATATTATTATTATTAAACAGATTTATTAATATATTTTTAAATCTGAATTTTTATAACAGAAATTATTATTTCCTGTTTCTTATTTTATATAATAATCAGAATTATTATTTTATTAAATCAGAAATTATTATTTTATATAATAATCAGATTTATTTTTAGATTTTCAGAATTATTATATAAAATCAGAATTATTAAATAACAGAATTATTATTTAAATAATCCGAATTATTATTTTATAGGAATCAGAATTATTATTATTCTACATATATCAGAATTATTATTTTGAATATATATTAATCAGAAATTATTATCTATATAATCCAGAATTTTAGTAATAATATTTATAATATATTGGTAAAATCAGAAACATTATATACAAATCGGTATTATTATATTCACTTATTTATAAAATAAATTTGACATTATTAAATACAAACTATAAAGAAATGAGACATATGATTATTATTTTAGAAATGTTAATATTATTCTATAAATGCCTTGTTATTTAAATAATCTCTAAATTTCCAAATCCTCAAAATTAATAGGGTAAATCTCTTGTGCACATCCTCTTGGACAATCCCTTGATTCTTAATCTTTTCCAAGAAAAACGCAACGCAACCTAAGGTGAGTATACATGACCCATTTTCTATTTTATCACATTTTGGGTGCTGTATGCATTTCTATATCAAACACACTATGTTAAACATTTTTGCACCCTCAATCCACATTTCATGTGAATCTATTTAACTCATGTTAATCACGTTATGCTACTGTTAAACATTTATGACTGTGTGTTCATTAACTTTGCAAGCCTCCCCTAACAATGGCAGCGCTGTAGGTTGAGAAACGCCCCTCCCATAATATTATGGGTATTGTTAGGTTTATTCTATGTTACTCATTTACCACCCTTCTAGGGTTAGGCTATGTTAATTGCGTTAAACTTTGGTTTGAACACATAGACATCTTCGTTACGAGTATAACTGTTAATATGAAATCATGTAGTCACGTGGATTTGAGCATGTTAATCTATTTCAATCATATTATACTATTATCAAACTTGTATACTCGCCAACATGTTTTGTTGACTTTATTTTAAATGCATACTGCAGGATGAGGAAGTCAAGATTTGAAGAAATGAATAGGATAGCCTAGAAACCCACTTTTGAAATAAACTATGTTTAATGTTTGTTATTTCCTTTTACGACAATGTATGAACTTTGCAATTTTAATAAATGAAATTTAATTATATTGTCACATGTAGTGTTATGATGTTTTGAGCAATTTGTTCGTCTCATCCCGTCGGTTAGGGTGTGACATTTTGCTCATTAATTTGTTTTTTATTAGAGCAGTAAAAAGGTGCTTTTACCCTTAATGAAGCACGTCCAAGTAATAAAGTTGATTTTATTTACTAAAACGCCACCGTGCCATTCTAATCCATAGATTTTTTTCATCCAACGGATGTGGGGCATTCTCACCGTTTTCACACTTTTAGCCTTTAGGGTTTAGCTTTTAGGGTTTATAGGTTAGATTTTACGGTTTAGCTTAGGTTTTAGCCTTATTTTTTTAGCTTTAGGGTTTAGAGTTTAGGAGTTAGGATTTAGGGTTAAGAGATCTTAGTTAGGGTTCGACGAGCCGTTTCCAAGGCCGCTGGAATGAGTTAAATCGGAGTTCGTTTGAGCCGGTTCCCCACTGTTCCCCACTTTTTTAGTGTTCCCCAATGAACCTTCCCCTATATATATATATATATATATATATATATATATATATAGTTGTCGGTGCAGTTTTTGTGTCCGATGCTGTTCGAATAGATTAGATTACTTTGTATGCTGATCATGTAATTGTTAGTGAAACGGTCAAACGAACGTGTATAGACCCGCTCGTTTGAAGCGGTTAAACGAAAGGGTTATTCGTTTGACCATGTGTGTTTGCAAGTGAATGTGGTGTGGCTATAAATACCAACCATTAGTCATTTGCAACATTTCGAAGGTTTTAGACTTAGGGGGAGAGATCACCACTTGGTCTCTCCCCGGATGTATGCTCCTTTGGTATAGTTCGGCTAGCTTGTAATCGGGCCGCTTTGTAATGTTATTCTACCGAATTTATACAAGAAAGTTGTTTTATCTGTCTCTAATCTTTCCGTCTTTGAACATAATCACACACTAATCACGGGTTTCGGTCCAAAACACGAACTTACAATAGTTATTATGTCGTGATACGTCGAGTCAGTTTTATCTAATCTATACACTATTTATATGCGCAATCCATTTCACGAGTACGAGTAATTTTTATTATGAAGTTTTTACTAAACGGTTCGGTTTAGAGCTCGGTTTCACGGTTAAAACAACGTTATATCTAAATGCGTTATATCAAACTTTTACCCCGTCTCGAGTTTGTCCCGTATAATTTTGCCTCGGTACCCATGCGTTCTGATTTGACTTGTTGACCCGGGTTTGACCACGTTGACCGATAGTTGACCGCGTTTGACTGGGCTTAATCCGAACTCCAAAACCAACCCACTGACCACAATCGACTCGTGTTGACCAGTAGTTGACCCGAGTTGACCAGCTGGCCCGTACCCCGAATCTGACCCGGTTGACTGTTTTGACCCGAACCTGAACCAAATCTGACTCGAGACCGCACCCTCTCGTTTCTTTGTAACCATACCCCACAACACAAAACCCGAATGGTCTGGACCTCCGAAACCCGAATCAAGATAATCACCACCGTTGCCGTCGTTACCTACCACCGTTATACCTCGCCCCCACCTGAAACAACAAACATTGGCAAAAATACGTGGATCTGCAAGGATCTTGAAGAAGGAGAGAGGTTAGAGGGGCTTACCGGAGTGGAACTTCTCGATTTGCGGCTGCAGGAGACGCAAAATGCACTTCTGTTGCTTACAATGAATAACCGCCATCATAATCGTGTTTAGGAGGTGTGGTTTCAGGGGGGCACGCGCCGTCACGCGCTGAAAAATGGTCACCGGACCACCGCTGCCGGAGGTGGCGCCGCCGTGTATTGTCGCCGACTCCGCCGGCTTCGCAGGCCGGAGTCCGGTCACCGGATAAGAGGGAGAGAGAGAGAGATAGAGTGAGGTGTGTGTGTGTGTGGCTATGTTTGAATAGAAAATGAGGGAAATGGATTATCATGGAGTATTTATAGTTAGGGTTTAAGTGGGTTGGGCCCAAGGCCCATTAGCCCGTTTCTTGTGTTTTATGCGGCCCAATGCATCTATGAGGCCCGTTTTCAAACCCGAACTTCGTGTAATGTCGTAGAATGTCATTTTAGGATCAGAAATATGTAAAATAGTGTTGGAAGTAGATGTTTGACGCATTCGTTCGTCGGTTGCATTAAAATTGAGTAAAATGCTTTGGTGGTCGTTTCAAGTCCGTTTTTTGATCTGATTTCGGTTGCGAATGTTAAAATTTGATTACGAGGCTAATTATGTCCTAATATTTTTGTTTTTAAAGTAATACATGAATCCGATGCTTCCGTTTCGTTGTCGGTGCGTTCCTGTAGACACGTTTTTCGTTCATGTATGCGTTTTGTTTGTGATATTCAGAAGAAGCAGGATAATTTCGCAAAACCAATTCATGTGTTTAAAATATACGTATAAGACTCATAAATGTAAAAAGGACGATAAAGGGGAGTCGTCAGGAATAAAGCTCGTTTGGTGGTGCAAGGGTTCAATCAGGAAGAAGGGATCGAATACACGGAAGTTTATACGCCAGTGGCAAGTGGCACGACTGGAAGAAATTCGCTTGTTCTTAGCCTTTGCTGCTCACATGCATATTAAAGTCTATCAGTTAGACGTCAAAAGTGCATTCCTTTACAGGAAGATTCAAGAGACTGTGTATGTATCCCAGCCGTCGGGTTTTGAAGCTCGAGAATCGTCGAACAAAGTGTACTTGTTGGACAAAGCTTTGTACGGTTTTCATCTTAAAGAAATGGGGAGGTTTCCTGATTTTTTGGGAATTCGAACAAGTTATGAAATCGAAATTTGAGATGAGTGCAATGGGTGTGCTGAAGTTTTTCCTTGAGTTGCAAGTGGATCAAGAAGTGAATGGCAGGTATATTCGTTAGACGAAGTACGTCCACGAGATCCTCAAGTGATTCAACATGGAAGATAGTCTGCCTTACGAAACTCCGTTGCCTACCAATCATAAGCTGTCAGATGAAAAAGGACAAAGATCCTAAAGTGGATCCTTCGGTTTATCGTGCAATGATTGGTTCATTTATGTACCTTACTGCATCTCGACCCGACATAACGTTTTCGGTATGTTTATGTGCTAGGTACCAAGCCACTCTGAGAGAATCGCATTTGAAAGCCGTCAAACGGATTTTACGCTCTCTTAAAGGCAAACCAAGACTTGGATTGTGGTATCTAGTCGAGGGAGGCTTAGACTTGATAGCATATGCGGATGCGTATTTTGGTGGGTGCCCGATCAATAAGAAATCAACCTCTCTGGTGGTGCTCAATTGCTTGGAAGCCTAAGTGGACAAGTATACCGTTATACATCTTGAACTGCCATATTCATTCTTTGTGCTTAAACTCATTAAATGGATACTAACTGTGATAGATTTTGACAGATAAGCCGATATGATCTTCTTGTCCGCGTTTTCACAAAAAAGATAATTCTTGTAAATATCTTGGTTTTCATTTCTGTTTCGAATATTGAAAAATTACAAAAAGGTTTTCGGTGTATTTTGATATATAGTTTGAAAAATACAAAAAGATTTTATTTCTCGTTTCAATGAGTGGGCTTTATATTTATAACTATACTCAAAAAGGGTTTTACAATTTTGAAAATGGGTTAAAAACAATCCGGTGAGGTAATTTAAAATAAGTCTTTTAATAAAAACATTCAGTCTTGCTAAGTTGTTCTAAGTGCATGTTGTCCGTGTGGAAAACGTTTGTTCCAAGTTGTTTGATATCTTTCTATGTATGAATTACTTAGAAAGTTTCTATACTTTTATTGTTTAGGTCTGAGCGTTCTAATATGTTTAAATGAAGTTTTGAGTTTGACAAGCTATTTTAGATTATCTGAAAGAAGGCAAGAAGCTCGCTTTTCGGTGTACTCGAGTTGTTGGATGCTGTTTGAAGAACAAGGCCGGAGTGGGAAGCGGCTTCTCGAAGATGTGTTGATGATAAATGCTAGATGCTGCTACTCTAAGATCCTGCATGTATCAAGGGGGAGACTGTAAATGCACCTAAGGTTGATAAATATTGGATGCTGCCAAAGAATGAATCTTCAGGGACTTGTTATGCAATTGTTGAAAGTCATTGTGATTACAAAACACAAATGCGGACTAGTTTGTCTATAAGGGTATCCACATTTGTATTTTAAAGTTGTCAGAACTTATGTTTCTTAGATAGGTTGTCCGGATTTGTTATTTTGGTTTTGTAAGAACTTATAAGTTCTTTGTTTTTGTCCGAATTTGTGGTTTTTGTAATGTCAGTGCTTATTTGTTAAGTACTGACAAGTGAATATGTATTGTATTGTATTGTCTGTATTTAGGTTATATACGACTAGGGTTTGTCTTGTAAGGACTTAAGTGTCTAAACTTGTCTGTGTATATATTCTGAGTGAACAGAAATGAATGGAAAAAATGCTTTTTGGAGAAAACTTCCCATGCAAGATTGTATTCTAGAGAGAGAAACAAACCCTAACTTTGTGTGTTCTTCACTGTGTGTGATTGTGATCTGTGAATACTCAGTGTATTCACCGATTTTTCGGTTCTTTCATCTTCTACACCTTCTGTACGAGTTCTACGGTGCGGTACCAGACACGCGGTGGTTTTCGAATATCGCGTGTGTGTCTGTCGATCCAGGTTTCGTGTGTTCGAGGTGCTTCTCATTGTTGGAAGACGACCTTAGACGCTGAACATGGGAAAGTTTTAGATAAAAATGGTAAATGTACACAAATAAAACGTTATACATTGTACACAAGGAAATTCTTAGAGATTTGTGAATTATTTTATAGGTTTTTTTTTTATTTTTTTTTTTTGTGTTTATAATTTAATTTTTCGTTATTTAATGTAATATGTAACATCTAAGTAAGAATTTTCTACACAATTATGAATTATATATTTTAACATTGTTCAATCCGTGTATCACACACGGGTATCTAACCTAGTGTGTGTGTCTCTCTATATATATATATACATATATATATGAGAGTTATATTCTACAAAAAAACAAAACTTTAAATCATGCGTAATGGATTCACACCCACCACCACTGCCCCATAGGGATTAATGAGAAAATTTTTGTTTGTATTCTGATTTAAATCACATGTGAAGTATTTTGAATGCCAAGGATATGACGGTTACGATTATTTAACCATTTGATTTTATCACTGGTGAAGAATTTTGAATGCCAAGGATATGACCGTTGGCAACTTTCATTTAAACCCATTATTTAACCATTTCTAATTTAAATCACATGTGAAGTATTTTGAATGCCAAGGATATGACCGTTGGCAACGTTCATTTAAACCCATTATTTAACCATTTCTAATTTAAATCACTAGTGAAGAATTTTGAATGCCAAGAATATGACCATTGGCAACGGTCATTTCATTAAAAAAATTCCTTTTTTTACCTATTTAATCATTTCTACACAAACATTTTATACACATTGTATACTCTTATACAATTCTATACACACGTTCTCCACAAAAAAAATACAAGAAGATGTATCCCTATTGAAATCCATACAATCTCGTTCGATCACCCCGACAAGGCCCAACCCGTCAAAAGGCCACTACCACACAAAACACCCGAATGCCCCGCTAATTATCCAATTAGTTCGGATTTTTCGAAAATGAAAATATTGTCTTTCGAATCAAAATCATTTTAGCATGATACAAAACATGCCTATGTATGTTTTCGGTTTTCAACAAAACGTCAATGGTTTTCAACCACAGGCTCACACGCAACAACCCACAAGTGTTCCCAGTTCATGATCGGAGGTGGTTTTTGAGACTCCACCAGACAAGGCAGGAGCGTCCCAACCTTGGAAAAGGTTATACAAGAAAAAAAATCCCTATGACCCAAAGGTTAAGAAAACACATACGGCGTGGTCAACAAATGAAGAATACGCCTTGGCTCGTGCTTGGCTCCACGTATCCAAGAACCCTTTAGTTGGTAAATAATTTTTTATTATTGTTTTTGTTTTCCATCATTAAAATTATTTCTTAATAGTTATATTTTTTATTGTTTAAAAACAGCTGCACATTATCTTATGTTGAATGAGGATTTAGAAGTATTAGATCCCGGACTTTCTTCAGGTATGCCTTTACTAATGCAAAATGCCAAACTGTTGGTGCACTTGTGTCTGTACTTTGTCTGTATTCGATCTGTATACAAACGATGTTCTAAGTCTGTAAGTTGACCAAGTAAACCATCCTCCGGTTTGACTTGGTCAAACTGATAGAAAATAGTTGTCTGTCTCGAAGGATAGCTCCTCGAAGGATACTGTTGATCCTTCGAGGTACTCGAAAGATATGCTTCGATTGTTAGACCTCGAAGGATCATCCTTCGAGGTCATTGCTGATCCTTCGAACATATTGTCATCGATAGATGATCCTTCGGACCATCTATTGGATCCTTCGAGCAGACCTGCTGTGTATGGGTATATATACCCATGCAGTGTGTTGTGTTAGAGTTCTGAGAGTTTACATAGTTGCACACACCGAAAGAGAGAGAGACTTCTTGAGAGCTTTCTGTCCGGAACTCACACACACACTTTGAGAGTTTACAAGTTAGGTTTGTAAACATTGTGCTTGTAACCGAAACCTTCATTTGCATTAATACAAGTTGTGTTAATCGGTGAACCCTTGTGTGTTGTGTTTGTACTTGCTTAATCTCGGTTTGCCTACTAGCTTGGATTCCGCACTCGCTAGTGGGTTAGTATAACAAGGTTTGAGGTTCGTCATCCTCCGACAAATAGGGACCTACAAGTGGTATCAGAGCTTGGCTCTTTACCTTGTTTAAAACCGGGTTTTTCAAGTTCTTGGTGTGTGTTTGAACACTTAGTTTAACACCCGTTTTTGTTGGTTTTTCTACACTTTTAAACTGGAAAACGTGTCTTAAACTTACCGGGAGTGTTCATAAGTGGGTTGGGTAACTTAAAAATTGTTTTTAAGTATCTTTGTGTTTTCCGGCGAAAATTCCGGTTAAGGTTCCGGTGACTGGTTATAGGATAAGGTTTTCCTTTTTAGGCCATATTTTCAAAGTTGGTAGGAAAGGACATTCTGCCATACCTTTTGCCGAAAGTTGACCTTCACCAACCCATCACCTTTTCACCAACCTTTCACATCAGCGTCAGTTGTGTCAGAACCTCTCGAAAGATATCCTTCGACTTCGAAAGATTATCTTTCGATCAAGGAAGGCTCGAAAGACTATCATCCTTCGACCCATCCTTCGAAGTCTGAAACATATCCTTCGATAAAGGAATCTATTCGAAAGACAGTGTCCGAAAGATAGGGATTTATCTCGAAAGATAAGGATCTTTCAAGTGTGAATCTTTCGAGATTTTGAATCTTTCGAAGCCAGTGCTCGAAAGTCAACAGTGATCCTTCGAACACTGTTGATCATTCGAACAAGTGTGATCCTTCGGAAGTCAGCTATACGAAAGATAAGGATATTTAATTCGAAAGATAAGGATCCTTCAAAAGGGGAATCCTTCGAGTTCTTGAATCTTTCAAAATCATTGTTATTGTTCGAGATTCAACAGTAATCTTTCGAGTACTGTTGATCCTTCGAACAAGAGCTGATCTTTCAATTGTGGTCAGTCTATTGTTAACAAGTTTCTGTGATTTCAGATCTTTCGACCAGGATCTTTCGGCTGTGTTATCTTTCGGAATTCTTACTTAGCATTTATTTTGCTTATCTATCATGAATCCGAGTTGGTGGAATCCGGCTCCAGATAATGGTGAATATACAAGATCAAATGTCACTCCCTCATGGTGGGGTACACCGGCTCCAGACGATGGAAAATACACGAATACAAGGTCATCTCCTTTATGGGCCGAGTCGCCGGTATCGACATCCTCTCAGGGAAATCAATGGGCATTGGTATCGAATCAAACTCCGAGCATTCAAAGTATTCTACTAAGTGAAAGTGAAACAGGAAGTTTGAATCGACCTCCAAAGTTGATGCATTTGAATGAATATCCAGGATGGGTTGAGAGGTTTAAAACATATGTTCTTGGTCAAAATACGGAACTGTGGATACGTTTCACCACAGATTTCGATCAAGCCATAGAGGTTGCTGCTTCAGATTCTGCTACGTTTGCTGATCTTCCAGAAGATAAAAAGAAAACCTATGATCTGGAAAAGAAGGCATACGCCATTCTCACTCAGGCGTTGAGCAAGGATATCTACCATCAGTTTGTCAGCTTCAAGACAACAAAGAAGTTGTGGGACGGATTGAAAAACAGAGGAGTGGGAAATGCAGCAACACGTCAAATGCGTCATGATCTTCTCAAGAAAGAATTCGAAGGTTTCACTTGTATGGATAAAGAGTCCTTGGGAGATATGACAAGCCGATTTTATCATCTGCTTACAGAATTGGATAATTATAGTGTAGTGACAACTCAAGCTGAAGTGGTGAAGAAGTTTGCTGATGCTTTGCCTCCTCAATGGAGTAGTTTCTTGGAAATCCTGAAGTACAACGGAGTGTTGAGAACCACTAATATCAACGAATTCGTGCAACTTTTGGAAAACAAGGATCAGGAGGAAACATTAAAGGCGAAGAGAGTTCCATTGCCACAGAATCCAGAAATGTACTGTGGAACTTCCAATTCTTCGTCTGCAAGAACCGGTTCACATGCTCCACTTCAAACAGCGTTTGTCACAAGCACATATTGTTTTGGCAACCCAATACAAGTTCCTGTTAAGCCACCTCCCACCACAGACATGTATGGAAATCCAATCCAACCACCTCCACCTCCTCCTGCTCAACAACAACAACGTGCATGTTATGGAGGAACATCATCCGTTGGTCAACAATCAAAGTCAAGTACAGTGCAGCTCGACACGTCAAGCTTCTCTAAAATCAGTGTAGAAGTAGCTAAGGAACACATGGAGCTGCTTAACACTGTAGTGAGCGCGTACTGTGGGTTGATAGAAGGTCAGATTGGCAACATTAATCTGACACAAGAAGATTACAGGCAGATTGATAAAGAGGAGATGGATTTGATGGATATCAAGTGGGCCTTTGCGAGTGCTGTGAGAAGAGCAAAGGATTGGATGGAGAGTACTGGAAGAACCAGCTTGGAAAGTAAGCGAGACACCAAGTATGGGTTCGATAAGCAGGCCGTTAAATGCTTCAACTGTGGTGAAAGGGGTCACTTTAAACGGGAATGCACCAAGCCAGCCCAGCACGGGAATCAAAACCCCTTCAGAAACCAAGGCAACCGGCAGAACAGAAACAATGATCGTACCATGGTACCCGTCAACAACCAAACCAACCGGGCACTTGCGGTTCAGGTGGATGAAGGTTGTGACTGGTCAATCCAGTTGGGTGGTGATGCTCCTGATGGAACAGCATGTTTTGCTCAGATTGTGAAGGAGCTAGTTCACACCAGTGGTGGAGAATCTTCTGCCAGTGGTGGTGAATCGTCTGAAGATGAAGACTCTTCTGGGTACAGTAGAAGTGTTGATGAAGAATCATCCAATTCTGGTGATGATCATGTGGGTGAGACATCGAATGCAGCAATCGATGCAGATATTGATGAACTCTTGGAGGAAGCTGCAGCAGAAACTCAAAGAAGATCTATTCTGGTGGATCAAGCTGCCTATACTTCGTCTTCTCTCCATTCAGCCTTTATGGCTAATGTCGACGGTTCATCAAGTCAGGTATGTGTCGATGAACCCACTGCTGTTAATTGTGATGAATGTGCTAGGTTGCATGCTAGATGTGCTGATCTGGAGAAAAGTATGTCTGAGTTGCAAGGCAAACATGATGCTTTACAAGCTAGTTTGTTTGACTTGCAAGACAAACATACTACTGTGAATGAGAATTTGAGTGACTTGCAAAGTAAGCATGACGCTTTGCAAGAAAAATATGATGTGACTTTTCTCCACAATCAGAAATTGACTGTGGATCTCTCAAAATGCACAGAAGCCAACATGTTTCATGAAAACCATGAAAAAGAATTTAAGTCAATGATTGAGACATTAAAGAAAGATAAAACTGAATTGACAAAAATGGTTTCAAGAAAACAGACGGACATTAATTTGTATATCTCTCGTCTTGAAACAATGCAAAAAGAGATGGCTTGTGTGAAAACCGAAAGTGATGCGATCCAACTCAAGCTAGACAGTTATTTGAGCTCTAGCTATGTGTTAGATCACATCATTGATGTTCAGAAGGAAAAGAGAGATGTCACATGCATAGGCTACAAGAAGTGTCCACCACCAGTGAGACATAATTATGACGCCATGCCTGATGAGGAGGACAGGGTGTTCTTTGAACCATCTGTGCCTCTAGATGTTAAGGAGTTTGCTGCAGGGCTCGGATACCAAAAGGAAGTATCCTCAGATTCAGATGTGTCAGCAGATACATTTGTAAGTGTTGAACAGAATCAAGATCCTCCAGTTGTGATTGAGGATGCTGATTCTTCTGATGATGAATCTGATGATGCTGTCCCAGCAAAGTCTGATGCGGTAGTCAAAAATGAGGACATACCTCTTGAGAATCACATTCTATGTGATCCCCCTGTACAAACCGCTAAGACTGTTGCAACTGAGTCCTCATCTGCAGAAGAGCTGGAGAGTGTGAATTTGCTGTACACTCTAGTTGGTGATGATAAAATTTACTCAGACAAAGATTTTCCCATTAAGAATGTTAATCAATCCTTAATCTGCAAAGTCTTTGAAAATTCGACAAGTAAGTTTTTGGGAAAGACAGGACCACGTGTTACAGTTACACAGTGTCCTCCTATTCCAAAGGCTGAGATTCGAAAACAATTTGGCAACAAGAAATTACCAACAGTGCCAAAGCAGCAAAATCACACCAAACCCAAAGGTAAAACACCGGCTCAAGCTGACAAGAAGCCGAATCAAAAGAAGAAGAAAAATGTTAACTTTGTGAAATCGACGGGAACAGACAAAATTGAAAAGTTTGAAAATCAATCTAACTTAGATTTTGTCAAGAAATCTACTGTCGAGAAAAGAAATGAACCAAGTAGTTCAAAACCTAGTACCTCGGGTTCACAAAGTTCAACATCATCGGCTAAGCGATCACATGATACTTCGGGGTTTGTAGAACGAAGATCATGTTTTGAGTGTGGAACCATTGGACATATTATTCGTAATTGTCCATATCTTCATAAACAAAAAGGAAAGGTTGATGATCCCCGTGGCAAAACTGACCGTAAGCCAACGGTTTCCACAAAACAAGATCCCCGCCTTGTAAAAGAAAGGGAAAAGAAACAGAAACGCCAACAGGTCAAAAAGATTGAAAAAGCGATTAAAACCGATGTGGTTCAAAAACAATCTGTTGTTGTAAAACCAGACAATTCTAAAACTTCAAATCATCAAGAAGTTAAAATTTTAAAGAAAAACACTGGTGAAACCAAACAGACTTGGAAACCAAAAACGGTTGTTGAATCAGGGGGACCATCACAATTCACCAACCATCAAAGACAAGAAGTTATTGTCATTGATGAAAATGGAAGACCCAAGACCACAATGGCTTGGGTCCCCATCTCCAACTAATTCATTTGAGTTCATGTGCAGGGTGCTTCAGGAGGAACTATCAGTAGTCATTGGATTGTTGATAGTGGGGCATCCAGGCACATGACAGGCGACATGAAGCTTCTCTACGACGTTAAATCTATTAGAGGAGGTTATGTTGCTTTTGCTGGAGATAAAGGTGGATACATTACGGGTGAAGGAATGATATCTAACGGGATTGTCAGCTTTGACAAGATCAACTTTGTGCAACAACTTGATCACAATCTTCTTAGTGTTTCTCAAATCTGTGACAAGCAATTTTCAGTACACTTTGATGCTAATGGATGTTATGTGTTGAAACCCGGCTTCAAAATTCCAAAAGAATGGATTCTCTTGTCGGCTCCAAGGATAAATGATTTGTACGTCCTTGACATGAGCCAGGCTATTACTACGTCTGCACAAGCAACATGTTTCGTTTCTAAAGCCACAGAAAAAGACACTATCTCTTGGCACAGACGAATGGGTCACATTCACTTACGAAAAATGAATCATTTGGTTTCAAATGAATTGGTGAATGGTGTTCCCCTCAAAAATTTCCATCTTCAAGACGTCTGTGTTTCGTGCCAGAAAGGAAAGCAAACAAAGAAGAAGCACCCTACAAAGAAGATCAACACAGTGGCAGTTCCTCTTGAACGTTTGCACATGGATTTGTTCGGTCCTGTCAAGCACAAGAGTATTCGGGGTGATCAATACTGCCTCGTGGTTACTGATGATTATTCTAGATTTTCTTGGGTAGCGTTCATGGCACACAAGAGTGAAACCTTTGGTATTATCAAAAACTTGATCATTCAGATTGAGAATTTGTATAAGTTGAAGGTTAGGCGGATACGTAGCGACAATGGTACTGAATTTAAAAATCATTCCATGGCGGAGTTCTGCACTTCAAAAGGTATTCTTCATGAGTTTAGTGCAGCCTATACTCCTCAACAGAATGGTGTCGCTGAACGTAAGAACCGCACATTGATCGAGACTGCTAGGACAATGTTGGTAGAGTCACAGTTACCCATTCCATTCTGGACTGAAGCTGTGGCCTCTGCATGTTATACATTGAACAGAGTCCTTACAGTCAAAAGGCACAACAAGACCTGCTTTGAGCTTCTTCAAAAACGGAAACCAGATTTGTCTTATCTAGAACCGTTTGGAGCTCCATGCACGATCATCGATCCTAATGGAAAGTTTGGGGCAAGAGCAATTGATGGATACTTTCTTGGGTATGCCACCCCTAACTTACGAGTCTGGAATCTAGAGACTAAAAGGGTCGAGGAATGGTCTGAAGTCAGAGTACAGAGGCACACTTTGCCAGTCAAAAATCCGGGTCAACCTTGGATGTTTGAGTACGATGACTTCTTCAATTCGATCAATGTTGAAGCCGTTGAAGAAAATGCTGCGGCTAGGATGTTTTTCGAGAGTGACAATGCAACAGTTTCACCGGTGGTTCGTCCAATTCTTGTGAATCAAGAACCATCTTCTTCGGTGAACAACAATACTCTCAACAATGAGGATTTTCATGATGCAAACGAATTGAACGAATCTTCAGAGGATGATGAATTTCTAGATGCAGATCAGGAAGCTCCTACAACAGCAGTTCATGGTACTTCAGAGGGTACTCCTCCAGTGGATGCCCATAGAACAGCTGAGGCTACTGCATCATCCTCTTCGTCAATTCCGGGCCTTGAATTGGTTGTTGATCTTAACCTCAACAACCTGGGTATAAATGTTCCAGTTCCAGATAATCCAGAAACAAGGATTCATAATACCCATCCTCAACAAAACATCATTGGAAATGTGCAAAGTGGCGTTCAAACAAGAAACATGTTGCGAAACAACAACAATGCAGGCTTGTATGCAGCTATTCGAGAATCCGGGCAACAAAACGACTGGTCCTTCGCGTGTTATGTCTCACAGGAAGAACCAATAACATGGAAAGAAGCCTTGAAAGATAACGCTTGGGTTGAAGCAATGCAGGAAGAACTGCAACAATTCCAGAAGCTGGGTGTCTGGAAACTAGTAGAGAAACCTGCTGGATACAAGAAGATTGGTACCCGTTGGGTTTTCAAATGCAAAAAGGATGACCGCGGAGTTGTTATCCGAAACAAAGCTCGTTTAGTCGTTCAAGGTTTTCGTCAGATTGAAGGGATCGACTACAACGAAGTCTATGCACCAGTGGCACGTCTCGAAGCAATTCCAATCTTTCTAGCCTATGCATCCTTCAAAGGATTCAAGGTTTATCAGATGGACATGAAAAGTGCATTTTTACATAGTGTGGTTGAAGAAGAGGTGTACGTCGAACAGCCTCCAGGTTTTGAAGATCCTATCCATCCCGATCGGGTTTGGTTGCTCAACAAAGCTCTTTATGGTCTTCATCAAGCACCGCGAGCTTGGTATGCAACCTTATCTCACTATCTGCTGGAGAACGGTTTTCGTAGAGGTCTTATCGACTGTACTCTTTTCATCAAAGAACAAGATGGAGATCTTCTTCTGGTACAGGTATACGTTGATGACATTATTTTTGGTTCTACTAATGATGTCTTGTGTAGGGAATTCGAGCGCATCATGCAGGATAAATTCGAGATGAGTGCTATGGGGGAAATGACTTTCTTCTTGGGCCTACAAGTACAACAAACAGAGTCTGGGATATTCATCCATCAGACTAAATATGTTGGTGACATCTTGAGCCGGTTCCAGATGTCTGATGCAACGCCCATTGGTACCCCATTGCCAACCAATCACGGAATTACTCCTGACTTGAAGGGAGAAGCTGTTAGCCCTTCAAACTACCGCGCTATGATTGGATCTCTTATGTACCTCACAGCATCAAGGCCAGACATAATGCACCCAACGTGCCTGCTTGCTAGATATCAAGTTAACCCGAAGGCCTCACATCTTGCTGCTGTTAAAAGGATTTTTCGTTATTTGAAGGCGTACCCTGACACCGGTCTGTGGTACCCTAGGGATAATAACTTTGAATTGGTAGCTTTCAGTGATTCTGATTTTGGCGGATGCAAAATCGACGGTAAATCCACAACGGCTGGATGTCAGTTTTTAGGAAATCGCCTAGTCACATGGCAGTGCAAGAAGCAGACGTGTGTTGCTACATCAACCTGCGAAGCTGAATACATTGCTGCCTCAAGTTGTTGCTCCCAAGTTCTTTGGATTCAACAACAAATGCGGGACTACGGTTTTGAATTCCTAACTACTCCTATTTACGTTGATAATTCTGCTGCTTTAGATATCACTAGAAATCCTGTGCAGCACTCAAAGACCAAACACATCGAAATCAAATATCACTTCATACGTGATTGCTTTGAGAAAAGGCTAATCGATGTTGTTAAGGTCCACACCGATGACCAACGTGCCGACTTATTTACCAAAGCTTTTGACAAATCTAGATTTGACTTCTTATTATTGGTAAATGGCATTAAGGTCAAGCAAGAGTAAAACCAACATCGGAAAATCATTTTTGTAAATATCTTTGTGTGTTTTAAATTTATCTTAGTTTATTTGATTTTAGGGGGAGTAAATCCAAAATCTGAAAATCCAAAAACATTGAAAAATTTCAAAAACACAAAAACAATAGAAAAACAAAAATGAGTTTCCTGGCGAGCAAAAGAGAAAATGATAGTTCATCAGTGGTCTATCCAAACCTCTTTAAACCTTAAATGCAAAACGATAAGCAGCTCTATATAAGATGTATCGGTAGGCTCACAATCATTTTAAAGTGTGCAGGGTGATATAAATCTTAATCGACTGAAGACCAGGTGGGAACCATTCATTGGCATATGGTCTTAGTACCGAAATTTCGTTTGATAGATTGCCGAGGTTCTGAGATATTCGGTCTTTATGCTGCTTATCATCTGGGTATCATGGTTGTATCTTTTACCGAAAAATAACGGGGACGCAAGTCTAGATCTTCCATGATACTATACATACGTGTACATATTACATACTGCATTCGACCTCAATAAGTGATAAACAATCACATGTCCAAATCAAATAAGTGATAAAATATCACATTTATCCGGGTGTCAAGTTCGTCTCTCTGCTGTACGGAAGTACTGACCTGTTCACGGACTTGCACCTGTGCCCTCATGCATATGAAAATCAAGTTCCTCATCAATAAGTGATTATATCACATAGGGCTTGTTTTCAATTCAAAATAAGTGAGTATCTCACAATTTATACGGTCAAACAGATGATAATCGGTATACTCACCGGTAAGATGAACTCTCGTGCATACCTTGATACGGGAATGTGTCGTGATGTGGATGAACACCGGTCGGTAAGTATAAATCATACCTTAACGTATCCCCTCGCCATGCTTACATCTGATAAGTTGAGCTTAAGTGGACAACAATACCGATAATTGTTATAGGATGCTTATCTTAATGTTAACTAACTGAACAACAAGAGTGTTTTGGCATGATCGTACACTGATATGATTCTCTTACCCTCGAAACTCGCAAAAAGAATGTTTGTATATATTTATTTATTTACTGCTTAACTTTTATTATTTCTTTTAAACAGTTTCGTCGTTTGGTGCATATCAGCACGACATTAGCGGTGATGTCGTTTGATAACACTCAAAGGATTTTAAATTGTTGTCTTTTAATTTCAAAAATACCAAAAAGATTTTAGGTGTGTTTTAATATAAACTTTATAAAAGCCAAAAATATTTTCTTTCTTCTTTATTTTCGATCGTACGATGTTGGAGCTCAAGTCTTCGTTACCTGAAACCTGACTGAAAACCGAACTGACTAAATCTTCATAAACGGTCAAAATTTGCAGATTTTGAAAGTTAGAATTTAAAATTGATAAATTTATTAAACTTTCAAACTGTCGGACGGTGTTTGATTGTGAGATGGTCATTCGTGTGTCATTTGTTTATACTATGTTCCAAGCAGTTGTTCTCATTACGCGTTTAGATTTCTTGCATGTGCAGATTCTAAAGGCTAGGAGAACATGGTCGATGACAAGCCTTGGAATGAAGACACGACGAGAAGGCGCTCAAAAGATGAAGATGATCGAGTTGCCGCTAGCCATCATCAACACCACAAGGATCTCACTTCATAAAGATAAAGTCTTTTCACGAGCATAACTCAAGGGGGAGCTTATGTTAAGGGGGAGTTTGTCAACACACTTCCTACATGATACGGGTAGTTTGTTGATACACTCTCTGCTTTCAAGACGTGAAGACTTTGAAGATCCTCCGACAATGAAGACTTGAAAGGACATCAGAGTTTTGAGAACTCGAAGACCGAAGACCGTCGAAGTTCGAGACGAGTCTACAACTATAGAAGATAAAGACAAAGCTACAGCCAAGGGGGAGTTTGTTGGTGCACTTGTGTCTGTACTTTGTCTGTATTCGATCTGTATACAAACGATGTTCTAAGTCTGTAAGTTGACCAAGTAAACCATCCTCCGGTTTGACTTGGTCAAACTGATAGAAAATAGTTGTCTGTCTCGAAGGATAGCTCCTCGAAGGATACTGTTGATCCTTCGAGGTACTCGAAAGATATGCTTCGATTGTTAGACCTCGAAGGATCATCCTTCGAGGTCATTGCTGATCCTTCGAACATATTGTCATCGATAGATGATCCTTCGGACCATCTATTGGATCCTTCGAGCAGACCTGCTGTGTATGGGTATATATACCCATGCAGTGTGTTGTGTTAGAGTTCTGAGAGTTTACATAGTTGCACACACCGAAAGAGAGAGAGACTTCTTGAGAGCTTTCTGTCCGGAACTCACACACACACTTTGAGAGTTTACAAGTTAGGTTTGTAAACATTGTGCTTGTAACCGAAACCTTCATTTGCATTAATACAAGTTGTGTTAATCGGTGAACCCTTGTGTGTTGTGTTTGTACTTGCTTAATCTCGGTTTGCCTACTAGCTTGGATTCCGCACTCGCTAGTGGGTTAGTATAACAAGGTTTGAGGTTCGTCATCCTCCGACAAATAGGGACCTACACAAACTTAGAAAAATATTTTTCGTGGAGGCCCGTTTTGTATACTTGAGATTGCTTTGTATCGCGCGTTTCTTGATAAGGTTTTTGCTTATGTAAAAGGGAAAGTATTTAGGAGTAGTTCAAGTACTCAAGAACAAAAAGATATTCCAGAACTTAAACTTTTGGCTTTGGCATATGGTGATTCTTTTGAGTCTGAAGAATGCTCTGAACCCACCAAGTTTGTTCTGGAATCTAGCCATTCTTTAATCGACATAAGGCCAATGAATTAATCAGCCCGTGAAAACGATTCTTCAAGATTGCATGTTTTTTGTCTTTATCAAAGTACGCTCTCTTTTAGGAAGTGGGCTGGGTTGACTCGTTACACTTTTTATTAATTTTTTTTTTTTACTTTAGTACTTGTAATTAGGGTGACAATTATGGTTTGGGAGGATCAAAGAGTTCAAATTACATTTCAGGTTACTTTGAACCTTTTTAACTGGTTTTATTACTAGCCATATGTTAGAGTTCATACATAACCAAAATCAACCGATTCATATGTAAACGGATCAAAACCATAACCTCTAGTCAGAACATACATGTCTAAAATCTAAATTGTGAAGTAAATGTACACTATTTGCAGATTATTGAGAGGTAAATTAAGCAGATGATGCATATAAAGGTATTGCAGAACAAAATAAGACGATGATTGGCTTTGGATGATGAAGAAACTGCAACTGGTAACCAAGATTGGGGGGTTAAAATGAGGATTGATATTTTCTATAGTGCTAAACTTTGGTTGCTCTTCATCCTATAAAAAACAAATGCCTTATAATGCCGATATTTATAATGCATTTAGACAGAACAAGATAAATGTGGCAGGTAGATGGTGTGGGAAAGTATGGACGTCTAATCGAGTTCATCCTTCGGTACTCGTAGTTGTAACTGATTGAAAGATAGTGTAAATCCCTTGCCTTCTAATTCACATATACAAAACATATATAGCGTACAAAACATCTCCACATATTGGGGAGAGATTACATTACAAATATAGAATATATTTTCCTATTGTATTATTATCTATTACACCCCCGCAGTCGAAGCTAGAGGAGGCCGAATGCTGAGACTGGACCGAAAATCATCAAATAACACCTTTGGTAAGCCTTTCGTGAATATGTCAGCAACCTGAAACCGCGTAGGAATGTGTAAAATTCGGACGGAGCCCCTTTGAACCAGGTCACGAACGAAATGAATGTCCAGCTCGATGTGCTTAGTACGTTGATGCTGAATTGGATTCCCGGATAAATAGATCGCACTAATATTATCGCAGTACACAAGACTAGGGGTGGTTAGAGGCTTATGTAATTCCAACAAAAGATTTCGAAGCCAACAAATCTCCGCAACGACATTGGCAACACCCCGATATTCTGCCTCAGCACTAGACCGAGAGATAACCGATTAACGTTTTGACGACCATGAGATGATGTTAGGACCTAAATAGACACAATAACCCGATGTGGATCGGCGCGTATCTGGACACCCCGCCCAATCGACATCAGTATATGCGCGTAATGATAAGTCCGGTGAGGCACCGGTAGTTAAACCATGAGATGATGTGCCTTGTAGATATCGAATGATTCGTTTAAGTGCATTCCAATGGTCCACTTTGGGTGCGTGCATAAACATACATACCTGTTGTACGGCGTAGCAAATATCGGGTTTCGTAAATGTAAAATATTGCAGAGCTCCCGCAAGGCTGCGATACAATGTCGGGTCATCATAATCATCGCCCGAGTTCGACCCAAGCTTGGGTTTTGTATCAACTGGAGTGGCAGCGGGTTTGCACGAAGACATGCCATCCCTGTCAATTATTTCTTTTGCATATGCCTGTTGAGAAAGAAACATCTTGTTACCTTGTCTTTGCACGTGAATACCCAAAAAATGACTTAAAAGCCCTAAATCCTTCATTGCAAATTCGGCTGCAAGACGTGACATAAGATGTACCCGAAGAGAGTCTGTCGATGTAGTAAGAATGATGTCATCAACGTAGATAAGAAGATAGGCAGTATTGCCATTCTAGTGGTACGTAAAAAGGGAGTTGTCACATTTGCTTTGTTGAAAACCCAAAGAGAGCACAAAATCAGTAAATCGTTGGTACCAGGCTCGTGGAGCCTGTTTTAAGCGATAAAGTGAGCCTGTTTTAAGCCATAAAGTGAACTCTGTAGTAAGGACACATGATCAGGATACTGCTGATGCCGGAACCCCATGGGTTGATACATGTAACCTGTCTCATTGAGGTTACCATGTAGGAAGGCATTGGTAACATCCAGTTGATGAATCTGCCATGATTGTGACAAAGCAAGTGTTAAGACGGTACGTATGGTAGTTGGTTTGACAAACGGACTAAATGTTTCACCACAATCTACCCCAATCTGTTGATTGCTCCCATCGCACACAAGACGTGCCTTATACCTTTCCAATGTACCATCAGAGCGAAATTTGTGACGAAAGAGCCACATGTTGCATAAAACATCCATATGCGGTTGCCTTGGAACTAACACCCGGTTCTTATTTTTAATAAGAGCATTATATTCTGTGGTCATGGCGTTATGCCATTCCATGCTGGAAAAAGCGTCTTTTGGGTTTTTAGGAATAGGGACAAGGCACGAGGAAGAAAGGTTAAATATATGCTTGGGTTTATTTATGCCATCCATAGAACGAGTGCGGATGGTGCGACTGGGTGGGGGAGGGGGGTTGGGGGGGTGGGGTTGGAAGAGAGGACGTTGAGGCAGCCGTTTAAGGAGACGACTCAATGGTGGGAGGTAAGATAGAACCGGATGGAGAGACACTGATAAGGGGGGAAGATGGTTCGATGTGAGGAATAAGGGGTGGGCTGTGAGTAGGTGAATATGGTCCAGATGAGTTTGGGCCGGGGAGGTTGGGGCCAGGTGAGTTTGGGCCGGGTAGGTCGGGGCCAGGTGAAGATGGGCCAGATGCGTTTGGGCCGGGTAGGTTGGGGCCGGGTGATGTGGGGGCGGGTGGGTTTGGTCCGATAGAGTTGGGGTGATGGGATGGTGGGGTTGGGCCGATATGTGTTGTAAATGGGGAGGAATTAATTGAGTCATGGGGAACAGTTTGTATGTGGGCGGTAGAATGAGTATGTGGGTCATGGGGAACAGTGGGTAGGTGAGTGGTAGAAGGAGTATTTGGATAGGTGGATTGGTTTGAGAGTGGGGCCGAAGAAGCTGGATATGAAGTGGGGAGATTATGTTTAGTGAGAAAATCATAGGGTGTTGGAGAGGGGGTAGGATTATTAGCAAAAGGAAATATAGTCTCATCAAAAATAACATGCCAATTGATAATGATTTTTCGAGTGTTAAGGTCATGGCATTTGTAAGCCCGATGATTAGGAGGATAGCCGAGGAAGACACATGGCATAGATCTGTATTGTAATTTATGAATATTAGTGTAAGGTATAAGAGGGTAGCATAAACAACCAAAAACCCGAAGGTGTGAGTAGGAGGGCATGTGTTTATAGAGTTTTTGAGTGGGAGAGATATTGAGAAGAATTTTGCTAGGTAAAATATTGTGAAGGTAGGTTGCCACTTCTAAGGCGTGATGCCAATATGTGTTAGGTAATGAAGAGTGGGCTAAAAGGGTTCGAATAATATTGTTAATGGATCGTATTTTTCTTTTGGCTTTTCCGTTTTTGGAGGATGTATATGGACAAGAAAATCGAAAATACATGCCATTGAGTTTTCAAAACTGGTGAAAATTATGATTATTATATTCTGTACCATTATCGCATTGGAATTGCTTGATTTTTCGTTCAAATTGCGTGTGGATCATATTATAAAAGGTAGTAAAAGTGGAGAAAACCTAAGATTTAGATGTGAGAGGGTACGTCCACAGAAAATTAGAGAAGTCATCAATAAAAAGTATGTAATAACGATGACCCCCGTACTAAGAATTGGGGAAGTCCAAAGATCACTGTGGATGATATCAAAAGGCATGTTGGTAATATTATTAGAATCAACAAAAGGTAACCGAATATGTTTACCAAACACACAAGATTGACAAACATTGTTTTTCTCAAAGTTCCACAAGAAATAAAATTAGAGTTTCTAAGCGAATGTAATAAAGACGATCCCGGATGACCTAGACGTTGATGCCATGTGTCTTGATAAAGAGCAGTAAGAGCGGTGGGAGATGCGATCTTGGTGACTTGGGATGGGTCAAACGTGTAGAGTCCTTCCGAGCTATTGCATCGTAGGATAATAGGTGTTCGAGTCTTGAGATCCTTCACCAAAAAACCATATGGGTCAAACTCAATGGATAAGTTATTATGGGTAGTAAAACGACGAACAGAAAGTAAGTTTTTGATTAGGGATGGGGCATAGAGGACATGGTTTAATTTAAAAGGTGGGAGGGGGGGGGGTAGGGTAAGGTCACCTTGTCCATGCACGGGAATGGTTTGACCATTTCCCACAATTATATTTTTATTAATGTTTTCATGCTGAAGATCATGATGATGCTGATGACCATGATTATGATGATGATATTAATGACAACCAACAAGAAGATCATCAAACAGTTCATGTCTTTCCTAAGATGAATTTGAATCAAGAAAAACATTTGGTGGTTAGAAAAAGCACAAGGAAGAGAAAGAGTACCTTCAAGGCTATGTTCATGGAAGTAGAGGTGTCACCACCACCATTGTCTCTGGCAGATTCTGAAGATGACAGTGATTACCATCCTTCTGAATCCTCAAAAAGAAGGATCAGCAGCAAGCCTGCTAGAAAACTTGTAGTCAGGACTAAATCAAAGCCAAAAATGAATCAGAATCAAGCAAAGAAAGGAAAGAAAGTGTGTGTTGTTGCAACAAGTGATGAGGAGGAAGGAGCATTCAGTTGCGAAATAGACGGCTGCAACATGAGCTTTGACTGTAACCAAGATCTAAAAACTCATGAACGAGATATCTGTCTGGTCACTTGTTGCAACAACACACACTTTCTTGCCTTCTTTACTTGATTCTGATTCATTTTTGGCTTTGATTTAGTCCTGACTTCAAGTTTTCTAGCAGGCTTGCTCCTGATCCTTCTTTCTAAGGATTCAGAGGGATGGTAATTACTGTCATCTTCAGAATCTGCAGGCGACAATGGTGGTGGTGACACCTCTACTTCCATGAACATAGCCTTGAAGGTCCTCTTTCTCTTCCTTGTGCTTGTTCTAACCACCAAATGTTTTTCTTGATTCACATTCATCTTATGAAAGACATGAACTGTTTGATGATCTTCTTGTTGGTTGTCATTATTATCATCATCATATTCATGGTCATCAGCATCCTCATGATCTTCAGCATCATCAGTTACTACAACTACCAAAGGATGAACTCGGATAGACATCCATACTTTCCCACACCATCTACCTGCCACATTAATCTTGTTCTGTCTAGATGCATAATAAATAACTGCATTATAAGGCATTTGTTTTTTATAGGATGAAGAGCAACCAAGTTTAGCACTGTAGAAAGTATCAATCCTCATTTTAACCGCCCAATCTTGGTTACCGGTTGTAGTTTCTTCATCATCCAAAGCCCATTGTACCATGGTCTTATCTTTGTTTTGTAATACCTTTATGCAACATCAATCCATTTAACATCCGAAGTTCCCAATTCTTTTCCCATAACTCTTGCTACATCATTTATCTCTGGATAATCTGCAAATAGTATACATTTACTTCACAATTTAGACTTTAGACACGTATGTTCTGACTAAAGGTTGTGGTTTTGATCCGTTTACATATGAATTGGTTGATTCTTGATTCTGGTTATGTTTGAACTCTAACATGTGGCTAATAATAAAAAAAGTCAAAAAGGTTCAAAGTAACCCGAAATGTAATTTGAATGCATAGATCCTCCAAAACCATAATTGTCACGTTAATTACACTACTAGAAAAGTGGTCATTTTGCTACGAAAATTTTCTACGCAAAAAAATGCGTCGCAAATTCAATTCTGACACATTTACTACGCATTTCCTATGGAAAAAAGACCTTGATTTTTTTGGCCAATTTGCGACACAATAGTGACAAAAATACTAATTCTAAGTATTGTATCGAAAATGCGTAGCAACTTGCTACGCATTTACGATTGATGAATTATATTTGTATTTTAATTATATTTAAACGTTTAATTATTATTATTATTATTATTATTATTATTATTATTAACTATTGTGTCGGAAATCCGTAGTAACTTGCTACGCATTTCTGACGGAACTATTATTTATTTGTGGGAATTAGATTTATATGTTAAATTCATTTAAATATTAATTACTGCATCAGAAATGCGTAGCAATTTGTTATGCATTTGTGACAAAACATTTATTATAATATTGGTGTCATATTTAAACGTTTAACTAATAGTATTATTAATTATAACGTCTAAAATGTGTAGCAACATGCTACGCATTTATGATGAAATATTTATTATTATACTTAGATTATGTTTTAATGTTTAATCCGCAATATTATTAATTATTGCGTAGGAAATGTGTAGCAACTTGCTACGCATTTGTGATGGAAAATTTACTACCATATTTAAATATTTAACTAGTTTAATTATTACCATATTTTAAATATTTAAATTTATACCGAATTGTTTTCGGTAACCGCTATTTGGCATTTTCGGTACCGGTACTTTCAGTTCGGTATGGTATTAATATTTTACTAAATTTTACTTTCACATACTAGTGCCGATAAGGTACCACACAATACCATACTGAACATTTTCTGTACCGGTGTACGTTCGGTTCCAGTTCTGTCCCGGTTCGGTTCGGTCCGATTCTAAACCGTTGCACAATCTTAGGTCAGGGGGTCAGTTGACCCTCCGACGAGCAAAATGGTCAATACTTGAGCTTACATCTCTTTGTTCAGATAAGACTAGCGTAATGGTTGAGGCCCCCTTAAAGGACATTTTTTACTACATCAACATCATGACGCTCATTCAAAAAAAATTTAATGGTTAACACCTCTTAATGTCCTTTCAATCATTACTATCCAATTTATTTGCTCCTCATTTGACATTATAATATAAATGCCCGTACCTCTTCATGCCCTTATAACGCACAAGAGGACAAGGTTGGGGTGTTATCAAGCTTCTTACACAAGACACTATTTAAATGTATAATAAATATAAAATTTAAAAAAATTATAAACATGAAATGAAAACATACTGAATGTATAATAAATATAAGATTTAAAAAAAATTACTTCGTCTATTTATATAGTATATAGAATACAACTTTTGAAATATATTGTTTAAAAAAATGTTTTATAAAAATATATTGATAATTTATGTGCAACAATAATAAAATCAAAGATTCCAATTTTTAACTAAAAAGAATGTGATGGAGGCATGTGATAAATAAATCACTTTCAAATGTAAAGATGTGAGCCAATCAAAATGCTTGGTCAGCCATCACATGGATCACAATCCTAGGGTGGTCCATTGCTCACATCCTTTTAAATCAACGGATGAAAATACACTTTCAGAAACACAATCTCTATACCTAGACACATATAAATAGTGACAAAACTTAAAAGTAAATCATTTTTGAAAATCTTTCTTCATGCTCTTCATGCTCACCAGAAACTTTCTTCATGGTCACCGGAATAGCCTTTGTACTCACAGCTTCGAATTAGGAAGGATATGCACGGTTCGCTGATGTTGTATGGCAAATCCTTCACGCCCGCACCAGATCCAGACACCACATCTTTCAGGAATTTGAACATTTGTTCGCTAATGAAACGACGATCGATCGATCTGAAGCTATAGATAGAGTGATGCGATTCGTACAGAGCAGGAGGGAGTAGAGACGAAATGGAATGGAGATTGTTTATCACTGTTAACAAATAACTCAATTTGTCACACCCCCAAAATCCACTCGTGGAGTATCACCGCTTGGAGGCGTGACTGACCAGGATCAAGCCACCAATCATATTGAACAATATATATATATAAATTTAATTCAAGCAAACCAATATGAAGGGTGTTCAAAACATAAGTATAATCTCAACGTTTAGCGGAAGCATAAAAGTAAACCCAACATAAGTATAAGTTTGTAATGTCATAAATGTTTAACAAAGCATTCACGACCCTTGTCCACAACGACCGCGCCTCCCAGTGCAAGCTCCAAGTGTACCTAACGACCTGCGAGGCATGTAACAGAGAGTCAACAACTAGTTGAGCGAGTTCACAGTGGGTTGTTTAGTAATAGTGTTCATTTCGTAAAACGTTTGCTTGTTTAGTAACCTATATATCATTTAATATTACATCGCGGCCCTCCAGGCATGTTTGCGAAGATTAGTGGGGGTTTCCCATGTATTGTAGACTAGTTTTATTTGTATCGCGGCCATTCAGGCATGTGTGCGAAGTTTAGTATCTGTATCGCGGCCATTCCAGGCATGTGTGCGAAGATCAGTATCAGTATCGCGGCCATTCCAGGCATGTGTGCGAAGAGTAGTGGGGGCTTCCCCATGTATCACTAGTCTAGCAGTATCTATAAGTGACCTTTCCCAACCGAGGTCAGTAATCCATAATTCCCAATAACAACGTAAGTACAGATAATCATCCAATCCAATTCCCTACCCCGGGAATCCCAAGCCTTGGTAAGAGTGTAAACTCACCTTGGTTTGCTCGTTATGCTAAGGTATGTGCTCAAGTTTGTATTCACGAAGTTTGCACATAGGTATAATCACAGTGGACAATGCATCAACAATCACCGAGTAGCACAATGCACGTATTCATAATCATACAAGTCATGTACAACAATTAACCTCAGATAGCTAATTCAGTTAAGTCTTAACGGAATCAAATCGAATTAAGTCACTGTGCTGTTTACCCATTCGGCGAAACACCCTCTGTTTCGCCATGAATTCCCTTCGACGAAACACCACTGTTTCGTCGTTATAACCCTTGGCGAAAGACACTTCGTTTCGTCGTGACTGGCCTCGACGAAACACCCCTTTTGTTTCGTCGTATTCGTTTCGTCAGGATGTGTGTTTCGTCTACAAATGTCAGTTACGTCATCAACATATCAGTTACACAAACATCACAGGAAAACCCTAATCATGCTAACAGCCGTCGTCAATCATCATCGATCATCATTATCAGTAATTCATGGATATTCAATCAATCATACGGAGCCAAACATCATTCTTAACCATTTATTCATCTAACGAGCATACGAGAACATGAATCCTCCCTATCAATCAGTCTATGTCATTGAATTATAAACCGCTTTCAATTTAACAACGAGAACCCTATATGCTAACGGATTATCCTTTTCATCATTATCATTCGGACCATGATTACCGGTTTCATTACCGTTCACAATGATCATTATCAACAACTAATCAAGGAATTTAAACATAAGATCGAGCATTGCATAACATAATAAATCATGTTTTTCGGTTAGCATATAGCAAGGATACAAACTAACAATCATGCAAGGATTAAACCCTAACCGTAATAGATGGGGAAAATAACTCTAGAGGGCTTCAAGGATCCAAGGTTTGCCGTCAACAGTGAGAGAGCTCTAGGGTTTCCAACTTTTTGCCAAAGGTGTTACGAATGGAATAGAATAGTGAATAAATATTTCATGTAATGGGTTGGGCCCTTAATGGGCTTCGGCGAATCGTGGGCCGGCGAAACACACTGTTTCGTTGAACAAGGGATGGCGAAACACATCAATGTTTCGTCGGGTTGTTTAATGGCGAAACACTCTTGTTTCGTCTACTCGTTTTGTCTGCTGGGTTATCATATCACTTAAACATATTACAACGTATACACTTAAACATCCAAACACATAAGCATGCACAATCACCATACACTTTATCATGTCACAACGTATATAGTTACAAAGCAAACAACTTAAGCAAAAAGTTAACGTACATTTAATGCGAAAACAGAATCTTGGAAACTCGAGTTGTCAGGTTATCCCCAACTTGAAAGAAATTTCGTCCCGAAATTTAGCATGCGCTTACTGAAGAAGCTAGGTAAGTTGTATCATTTACTGGTTTTCCTGGGGTGTCAAATCATCCCCCCGTTGATTTAGAATTTCATCCCGAAATTCGGTAGTAGCTTCAACCTCAGTAGTAGTTGCATTGTTCTGGAATAACTGGGGATACTTGAGTTCCATCTGGTCTTCTTGTTCCCAGGTGTACTCTGGGCCACGATGGGAGTTCCAACGAACTTGAATCAGAGGTATTCTGGTGTTTTTGAGGACCTTAACATCCCGGTCCGCGATTTCAACTGGTTCCTCGACGAAATGTAACTGCTCGTCGATAGTGAGTTCCTTCAAAGGAACTATGAGGGTCTCATCTGACAGACACTTCTTCAGATTCGACACGTGGAAAACGTTGTGAACTGCACCGAGTTCTGCTGGTAAGTTCAGTTTATAGGCCACTTTGCCTATTCTTTCTATGATTTCGAATGGTCCGACGTAAAGTGGATTGAGCTTGCCTCGTTTGCCAAAACGAACTACGCCCTTCCAGGGCGAGACTTTGAGTAGCACTCGATCCCCAACCTGGAACTCGAGCGGTTTCCTGCGCTTATTAGCGTAGCTTTTCTGACGGTCACGAGCCGCCACCATGCGTTGCCGTATTTGTGCAATCCGTTCAGTAGCATCAACTACCATTTCTGGACCTGTGATTTGACTGTCCCCCACCTTTGCCCAACAGAGAGGTTACCGACATTTACGTCCATACAATGCCTCAAATTTAGCGGCTTGAATGCTGGTGTGGTAACTGTTGTTGTACGAAAACTCCACTAACGAGAGATGTTTTTCCCAGCTGTTGCCGAAGTCGATAACACATGCACGAAGCATGTCTTCAAGAGTTTGAATAGTGCGCTCAGACTGCCTATCCGTCTGAGGGTGATAAGCCGTGCTCATGTCTAACCGAGAGCCAAAAGATTTGTACATTGCTTGCCACAGTTCTAAAGTAAATCGTGCATCACGATCCGAAATAATGGAGGTTGGCACCCCATGCCTCGAAACAACTTCCTTCAAGTAGATGTCTGCTAACGTGGAGAACTTGTCTGTTTCTTTGATAGCCAAGAAGTGAGCAGACTTTGTGAGTCGATCCACGATCACCCAAATAGTATCGTTCCCACGCTGGGATCTAGGTAAGCCGATAACAAAATCCATGGAAATTTCTTCCCATTTCCATTGTGGTATCTTGGGTTGCTGAAGTAGGCCTGATGGTTTCTGATATTCTCTCTTGACCCTCGCACAGGTCAAACATTTGTTAACGTACTTTGCTATGTGGGCTTTCATACTAGGCCACCAATATGTAGTTCTGAGATCGTGGTACATTTTATCCGAACCTGGATGTACCGAGTAGCGAGACTTATGTGCTTCATCCATTACAAGCTCGCGTAAGTTGCCATAAAGTGGGACCCAAATACGCCCCGTTACATAATAGGCGCCGTCTTCCTTCTGTTCCAACCGTTGCCTTGAGCCGCGCAGAGCTTCAGCCTTGATGTTTTCTGGTTTCAATGTTTTTTTCTGGTTTCAATGCTTCTACCTGAGCATCCCGTATCTGTGCAGGAAGACTAGATTGAATAGTAAGTTGCAACGCCCGTACACGCCTAGGTGTAGTATCTTTTCGACTGAGGGCGTCAGCCACAATATTAGCTTTGCCTGGATGGTACTTGATGGCGCATTCATAATCGCTAAGTAGCTCGACCCATCGACGTTGTCGCATGTTCAATTCCTTCTGCTTGAAGATATGCTCGAGACTCTTGTGATCGGTGTAGATAGTGCACTTGGTACCGTACAGGTAATGTCGCCATATCTTAAGCACGAAAACAACAGCTCCCAGTTCTAAGTCCTGTGTAGTGTAGTTTCGTTCGTGAACCTTAAGTTGGCGCGAAGCGTAGGCAATGACTTTATCCCGTTGCATCAACACGCAACCAAGACCCTGTCTTGATGCGTCACAATAAACCACGAAGTCGTCTGTGCCCTCTGGCAAAGAGAGAATAGGTGCACTGCAGAGTCTATCCTTTAAGTGTTGAAAAGCTGTTTCCTGTGTATTACCCCAACGATAGGTAACACCTTTCTGTGTCAGTAGTGTAAGAGGCTGTGCAATCTTTGAGAAGTCTTTGATGAATCTCCTATAGTAACCCGCCAAACCCAAGAATTGGCGTATTTCCGTTGGTGTACGTGGTGCAGGACAGTTCCTGATCGAGTCTACCTTGGATGGATCAACATGAATCCCATCCTTGTTTACCACATGGCCTAGAAAGTGGACTTCACGAAGCCCGAAGTCGCATTTTGGAAACTTGGCGTACAGTTGTTCCTTTCAAAGAAGTTCCAAGATAAGTCGTAAATGCTGCTCGTGTTCCTCCTGACTCTTAGAGTAGATCAGGATGTCGTCGATGAAAACAATGGCGAACTTGTCCAGGTAAGGCTTGCACACTCCGTTCATAAGATCCATGAAGACTGCCGGTGCGTTTGTTAGCCCGAACGACATGACTAAAAACTCGTAATGGCCGTAGCGAGTTCTGAATGCTGTTTTGGAGACGTCTTCATCCCGGACTCTCAGCGATGGTAACCTGACCTCATATCAATCTTCGAGTAATAGCTCGACCCTTGTAACTGGTCGAATAAATCATCAATACGGGGAAGAGGGTAGCGGTTCTTCACTGTCACCTTGTTGAGTTCGCGGTAATCTGTGCACATGCGGAAGGTACCGTCTTTCTTCTTCACAAATAATACTGGAGCTCCCCAAGGCGAAGAGCTAGGACAAATAAAGCCCTTATCCAAGAGCTCATGTAGTTGTTTGGACAATTCTTCAAGTTCAGTGGGAGCTAAGCGATACGGTGCACGAGCTATTGGTGCTTCTCCAGGAGCTAGTTCAATCTGGAATTTGACCAGGCGATGAGGCGGTAGACCAGGTAAGTCTTCAGGAAACACTTGAGAAAAATCGCGTACAACTGGTATATCCTCCAATCTTTTTTCTTTCGTTACCGCATCTGTGACGTGTGCCAGAATGGCAGTGTGACCCTTTCGCAAACATTTCTGAGCCTTCAAAAAGGAGATGATGCCAACCACAGCACCACTCTTGTCGCCTTGAACTTCGAGAGGTTCTTTACCAGAACGGGGAATACGAACTATCTTCTCCTTGCATAAGATCTCTGCTTGCTGTTGGGATAACCAATCCATACCAACGACGATGTCAAAACTACCCAGAACTATAGGGATGAGATCGATGGAGAAAGTCTGACCCGCTAAGACAATGTTACAACCCTCGACTACGTGTGTGGCTTCTAAACTTTTACCGTTGGCTAACTCTACGACATGTTTGGTGTTTAAGGGTGTTCGTGTACGTTTTAACATTTGACTAACTTTTAGAGACACATAACTGGTATCCGCACCCGAATCAAACAATACAGTAACATAAAAGTCGTCGAGAAGAAACTTACCCAAAACCACGTTAGGATCGTTCCTTGCGTCACCCTGCCCCAACACGAACACACGACCCCTAGCATCGTTGCCGTTATTATTCCCCCCATTGTTGTTCCCGTTGCCCTGATTGTTGTTATTGTTGTTGTTCTGGTTCTGGTTTAACTGGGGACACTCACGTTTGAAGTGGCCTTCAGCACCACATTGATAGCATCCTCTGTTGCCTCGCTGCTGTTGCTGGTTTCGTGGAGCAGGTGGTTGTTGTTGTTGTTGATTCTGATTCGCAGGTCGTGAGCTCCTGCAATCTTTAGCCTCATGACCCATCTTGAGGCACCGTTGACAACGACCCTTGTTGCACTGGCCGTTGTGGTGCTTGTTGCAAGTATTGCACCTTGGGAGGTTTCCTCGATATCCACCCTGTCTTTGGTTACCCGAAGATTGCTGACCAGGGCATTGGTAATTATCAGTTTTTCGCTGCTGAACTTGAGACTGAGCTGTAGCTGAACCTTTGCTGGAATCCCCATCCCATTTCCGCTTGTTGTCACTCGGGGTAGCGGAAGTAGTAGCATCGGCAGCGCTGATACGTTTAGGTAGCCTGTTCTGTTCCTCTGCCTGATCTGTGAGGCGATGAGAAAGACGTTGAATATCCTGGATATTATCAAGGTTGGCCGATGTCACGTGGCTTTGAATTTCTGGTGCCAGCCCTTTGAGATACAACTCTATACGCCTGATAGGAGGGTCTACCATAGTTGGACACAGGACGACCAACTCGTTTGACCTTTTAGTATATGCCTCAATTTCCGACCCCATCATTTTCAAATGAAAGAACTCCACCTCTAACTTGTGGATGTCATCACGTGTGCAGTATTCCTGTTTAATCAGCTTTTTGAAATCATTCCAAGGGGTGGCGTTAGCAGCTGCCAACCCTAATATCTGAACTTGTGCATTCCACCAAGTCAGCGCAATTCCTTCTAAAGTGCCAGTGGCGTACTTCACCCTGCGAGCCTTAGGGCATTCACACATCTCAAACACAGACTCGAGCTTTTCAAACCAATGGAGGAGTCCAACTGCTCCCTCTGTGCCACTGAATGTGCTAGGACGATAGTCCATGAAATTCTTGAAAGTGCAAACAGGTGGCTGAGCGTGTTGACCTGTTGTGTATATAAGAACAAGACAAGGTTAAACACAAGAGTTGGTCTAGAAGTGTAGGATCTAAAGATCCTAGTGTGAGTTACGACAGCAGGGTATACCTCCTGCCTGTGCGGCTGCAAGTGCCGCAGCAACTTGTTCGTTAATGAGAGCCGTCAACTGGGCTTGTGTCAAGTTAATGCGTCCAGCCATGATCTTCATAGCAAATGTAACATAAGTGAGAGAGGTTCGCGAACAGTGCGATGACAGAAGAGAGTAAGCACACAAGTGTTCTTAAGCAATAACGAATAACAGGCAATGTAATCTAAGCATACCACGAGCAAAGTTCTATGTAATCTAGTAGGTAGGCAATGTAAACATGAATAGCAGTACCTATGGTGTTGAGTCTTGCACGTGGAGCGAAACGTCGTTGTGGATTGTTTTGCACTGTACTGGTTATAGTCTGGTTTTAATAAAACGTTTTCCCATATTAAAACCGAGTTCTCTATAACCAATGGCTCTGATACCAATCTGTCACACCCCCAAAATCCACTCGCGGAGTATCACCGCTTGGAGGCGTGACTGACCAGGATCAAGCCACCAATCATATTGAACAATATATATATATATATATATATATATATATATATATATATATAAATGTAATTCAACCAAACCAATATGAAGGGTGTTCAAAACATAAGTATAATTTCAACGTTTAGCGGAAGCATAAAAGTAAACCCAACATAAGTATAAGTTTATAATGTCATAAATGTTTAACAAAGCATTCACGATCCTTGTCCACAACGACCGCGCCTCCCAGTGCTTGCTCCAAGTGTACCTAACGACCTACAAGGCATGTAACAGAGAGTCAACAACTAGTTGAGCGAGTTCACAGTGGGTTGTTTAGTAATAGTGTTCATTTCGTAAAACGTTTGCTTGTTTAGTAACCCATATATCGTTTAATATTACATCGCGGCCCTCCAGGCATGTTTGCGAAGATTAGTGGGGGTTTCCCATGTATTGTAGACTAGTTTTATTTGTATCGCGGCCCTCCAGGCATGTGTGCGAAGTTTAGTATGAGTATCGCGGCCATTCCAGGCATGTGTGCGAAGATCAGTATCAGTATCGCGGCCATTCCAGGCATGTGTGCGAAGAGTAGTGGGGGCTTCCCCATGTATCACTAGTCTAGCAGTATCTATAACTGACCTTTCCCAACCGAGGTCAGTTATCCATAATTCCCAATAACAACGTAAGTACAGATATTCATCCAATCCCATTCCCTACCCCGGGAATCCCAAGTCTTGGTAAGAGTGTGAACTCACCTTGGTTTGCTCAGTATGCTAAGGTGTGTGCTCAAGCTAATCAATCAAGTCCTAAAGTATGCATGTGCACATAATCAGTTTGTATTCACGAAGTTTGCACATAAGTATAATCACAGTGGACAATGCATCAACAATCACCGAGTAGCACAATGCACGTATTCATAATCATACAAGTCATGTACAACAATTAACCTCAGATAGCTAATTCAGTTAAGTCTTAACGGAATCAAATCGAATTAAGTCACTGTGCTGTTTACCCATTCGGCGAAACACCCTCTGTTTCGCCGTGAATTCCCTTCAACGAAACACCACTGTTTCGTCGTTATAACCCTTGGCGAAACACACTTCGTTTCGTCGTGACTGGCCTCGACGAAACACCCCTTTTGTTTCGTCGTATTCGTTTCGTCAGGATTTGTGTTTCGTCTACAAATGTCAGTTACGTCATCAACATATCAGTTACACAAACATCACAGGAAAACCCTAATCATGCTAACAGCCGTCATCAATCATCATCGATCATCATTATCAGTAATTCATGGATATTCAATCAATCATACGGAGCCAAACATCATTCTTCACCATTTATTCATATAACGAGCATACGAGAACACGAATCTTCCCTATCAATCAATCTATGTCATTGAATTATAAACCGCTTTCAATCAAACATGGATGGGTTTGGTTAAATTACATTTACTTTTACTATTTACGTTGTTCTATATGATTGGTGGCTTGATCCTGGTCATGTCACGCCTCCAAGCGGTAGTACTCCGCGGGTGGATTTTGGGGGTGTGACAGATTGGTATCAGATCCATTGGTTATAGAGAACTCGGTTTTAATAAGGGAAAAACGTTTTTATTAAAACCAGACTATAACCAGTACAGTGCTCAACGATCCACAACGACGCCTCGCTCCCCGTGCAAGCCTCAACATCCTAGGTAATATGGTTTATGTTTATTGCCTACATGCTAGAATTACATAGAACTTTGCTCGTGGTATGCCTAGATTACATTGCCTACTATTCGTTATTGCTTGAAAACACTTGTGTGCTTACTCTCTTCTATCATCGCACTATTCGCGAACGCTCTCTCATTTATGTTACCTTTGCTATGAAGATCATGGCTGGACACATTAACTTGACACAAGCCCAGTTGACGGTTTTCATTAAAGAACAAGTTGCTGCGGCACTTGCAGCCGCATAAGCAGGAGGTATACCCTGCAGTTGTAACTCAGACTAGGATCTTTAAATCCTACACTCCTAAACCAACTTTTGTGTTTAACCTTGTCCTATTCTTATACACAATAGGTCAACACGCTCAGACACCTGTTTGCACCTTCAAAAATCTCAAGGATTGCCGACCTAGTACCTTCAGTGGTACTGAGGGAGTTGTAGGCCTCCTCCACTGGTTCGAGAGGCTCGAAACTGACTTTGAGGTGCGTGATTGCCCTGAGTCTCGTAGAGTAAAGTTTGCTACTGGAACACTCGAAGGTGCTGCATTAACCTGGTGGGAAGCACAGGTTCAAATGTTAGGGCTTGCAGCTGCTAATGCCACCCCCTGGAACGAGTTCAAGGACCTACTTAAGGAAGAGTTTTGCAGTCGGGAAGACATCCACAAACTAGAGGTGAAGTTCCTCAACTTACAGATGGCAGGGTCTGAAATTGAGGCTTATACGAAGAGATCAAATGAATTATCCACATTTTGTCCCACTATGGTAGACCCTCCCACCAAACGCATCGAGCTGTATCTCAAGGGTCTGGTGCCAGAAATTCAGAGTCATGTGACCGCAGCTAATCTTGGCACTATCCAGCAAGTCACTCGGCTTGCTCATCGTCTCACAGACCAGGCAGTAGAACAAAACAAACTACCGAAACGTGTTAAAGCTGCTACTACATGTGCTTCTAGTGACAACAAACGCAAGTGGGATGGAAACCTGAGCAAGGGATTAATTCCGGTTCAGTCTCTGGCGCAGCAGCAAAAGATAGATGACTACCAGAGTCCCAGTCAGCAGTTTTCTGGTAGTCGCGGGCAGAGTGGATATCGAGGAAATCATCCAAAGTGTAACAGATGCAATAGGCACCACAGCGGTCAGTGCAACAAGGGTCGTCGTCAGAGGTGTCTCAAGATAGGTCATGAAGCTAAGGATTGTCGAAGCTCACGTCCTGTAACTCAAGAACAGCAACGGCCGCCTCAATCTCCACAGAATCAGCAGCAACAACAGAGTTTTAAAGGATGTTTTCAGTGTGATGCTAAAGATCACTACAAGAGACATTGTCCACAAATAAACCAGGACCAGACTCAGAACCACGACCATGGAAACAATGGAAACAATGACGCCGGGGCCGCGTGTACGTGATTGGTCAGGGTGACGCAAGGAACGATCCTAACATAATAATGGGTAAGTTTCTTCTCGACGACTTTTATGTTACTGTCTTGTTTGATTTGGGTGCGGATACTAGTTATATGTCTTTGAAAGTTTGTCAAATGCTCAAGCGCACCCCACACTTCTGAACATTAAGCATGTCGTAGAGTTAGCTAATGGTAAAAGTCTAGAGGCCACACATATAGTTTAGGGTTGTAATCCTATCCTCGCTGGTCAGACTTTCTCGATAGATCTCATTCCTATAGTTCTGGGTAATTCGACATCGTTATTGGGATGGAGTGGTTATCCCAACAGCAAGCAGAGAATCTTATGCAAGGAGAAAATAGTTCGTATTCCCCGTTCTGGTAAAGAACCTCTCGAAGTTCAAGGCGACAAGAGTGGTGCAGGTTGGCATCATCTCCTTCCTGAAGGCCCAGAAGTGTTTACGAAAGGGTCACACTGCCATCTTGGCACTTGTTACTGATGCATCAACGAAAGAGAAGAGATTATAGGATATCCCAGTTGTACGCGATTTTCCTCAAGTGTTTCCTGAAGATTTACCTGGGCTACCGCCTCACCGCTAGGTCGAATTTCGAATCGAATTAGCTCCAGGAGCAGCACCAATAGCTCGCGCACCGTACCGATTAGCTTCAACCGAACTGGAAGAACTTCCAAAGCAAGAGCTCTTGGATAAGGGCTTTATTCGTCCTAACTCTTCGCCTTGGGGAGCTCCAGTATTATTCGTGAAAAAGAAGGACGGTACCTTCCGCATGTGCATAGACTACCGCGAATTGAACAAGGTCACAGTGAAGAACCGCTACCCTGATCTATTCGAAGAGTCCGGAGGAGCACGAGCAGCATTTGCGGCTTATTTTGGAACTTCTTCGATCAGATCAGCTGTACGCCAAGTTTTCAGAATGCGACTTCTGGCTTCGTGAAGTCCATTTTCTAGGCCATGGGGTAAACATGGATGGGATTCATGTTGATCCATCCAAGGTAGACTTGACCAGGAACTGGCCTGCACCACATACACCAACGGAAATACGCCAATTCTTGGGTTTGGCGGGTTATTACAGGAGGTTTACCAAAGACTTCTCAAAGATTGCACAGCCACTTACTCTCCTGACACAGAAGGGTGTCACCTACCGTTGGGGTAATACTCAAGAAACCGCTTCTCAACACTTAAAGGATAGACTTTGCAGTGCACTTATTCTTTCATTGCCAGAGGGCACAGACGATTTTGGGGTTTACTGCGACGCATCAATCCAGGGTCTTGGTTGTGTATTGATGCAACGGGATAAAGTCATTGCTTACGCTTCGTGCCAACTTAACGTCCACGAACGGAACTATACCACACACGATTTAGAGCTGGGAGCTGTTGTTTTCGCGCCTAAGATATGGCGACACTACTTGTACGGTACCAAGTGCACTATCTACACCGATCACAGGAATCTCGAGCATATCTTCAAGCAGAGGGAGTTGAACATGCGTCAACGTCGATGGGATGAACTACTTAATGATTACGAATGCGCCATTCAAATATCATCCAGGCAAAGCCAATGTTGTGGCTGAAGCCCTCAGCCGAAAGGATACTACGCCAGGCGCGTACTACAACTTACTATTCGGTCTAGTCTTCCTGCACTGATACGAGATGCTCAGGTAGAAGCATTGAAACCAGAAAACGTCAGGGCTGAAGCCTTACGCGGCTCAAGACAACGATTAGAACAAAAGGAAGACGGCGCCTATTATGTAACAGGATGCATTTGGGTCCCACTTTATGGAGATTTACGCGAGCTAGTAATGGACGAAGCACATAAGTCTCGCTACACGGTACATCCAGGTTCGGGCATGTATTAACGATTTCAGCAACAGCTGGGAAAAGCATCTCCCATTAGTGGAGTTCTCGTACAATAAAAATTACCACACCAGCATTCAAGCCGCTCCATTCGAGGCATTATATGGACGTAAATGCCGATCACCTCTCTGTTGGGCAGAGGTGGGCAATAGTTAGATCACAGGTCCAGAATTTGCAGTTGATGCTACTGAACGGATTGCACATACACGACAACGCATGGCGGCAGCTCGCGACCGTCAGAAAAGCTACGCTGATAAGCGCAGGAAACCACTCGAGTTCCAGGTTGGGGATCAAGTGCTACTCAAAGTTTCACCCTGGAAAGGTGTGGTTCATTTTGGCAAACGAGGCAAACTCAATCCGCGGTATGTCGGACCGTTCGAAATCACAGAAAGAATAGGCAAAGTGGCCTACAGACTGAACCTACCAGCAGAACTCGGTGCAGTTCACAACGTTTTCCACGTGTCAAATCTGAAGAAGTGTCTGTCAGATGAGACCCTCATAGTTCCTTTGAAGGAACTCACTATCGACGAACAGTTACATTTCGTCGAGGAACCAGTTGAAATCACGGACCGGGATGTTAAGGTCCTCAAGCACACCAGAATACCTCTTGTTCGAGTTCGTTGGAACTCCCGTCGTGGCCCAGAGTTCACCTGGGGAGGAGAAGACCAAATGAAACTCAAGTATCCCCAATTGTTCGTAAACAATGCAACTACTACTGAGGCTGAAGCTACTACAGAATTTCGGGACGAAATTCCAAATCAACGGGGGGATGATGTGACACCCCAGGAAAACCAGTAAACGACACAACACAACTAGCTTCCTCAGTAACCGCATGCTAAATTTCGGGACAAAATTTCTTTCAAGTTGGTGATAATGTGACAACTCGTATTTAAGAACTTATTTTTGTTTTTGGTGTAACTTGCTTGAACGTTTATACATTGTTTTATGTGGAATATTATACGTGAAATTGGTTGGTAAAGAGTACGTGTTTAATATCATGTAGGTCCACGAAACCCTTAGTCGCACACTTCATCTCGGATCACACAAAAACTTTCGGACCGCACACTTCGTTTGTAACTATACACAACTATCTAGATAGTTAATGGACTCTCGGCCCAATCCCTCCGCAACACTAAACTGGTCGCAGCCCAAGATTTTCCCGAATGAATGTTGGGTTTGGTCTGTCCTTTTATGCGTATACGTGCACATGTTTGTGTGTGACTTATCACATATTGCACACACACACAATCCAAAACCCTAATCCACTTCCTCCTTCTCTGATCGGTAACGGCAGCCTCCTCCTTCATCTCCGAGGCTTTCTGTTCGCACCCTCCTTATCCCAGTAAGTATGACGACCCATTAATTAAAATTCTTGGATGGTTGTTGTGTGTATTCTTTTATGCAAAAGTGGATTACATGTTTGTTTTTTTTTATCATATTCGCAAACTGATGAACTAGGGCTCTTATGACAAAGCTGGTAACCTAGTATGAATAGATTTAGTAGTAATGGATTTAAATAGAATGGTAACTGGTTGATTCATTATGAATAATTGTGACATACATTGCATGAATAAACTTGCAGTCCACTATTTTAATCGGTCCAATAAATAGCATGGAAGCATAGCATATGTCGGCCATTGATGGGGTGTTTGGATAAGGTTAATAATTCAGACAACTATTGGATTCATTGGACATTAATGGGCGGCATTACACAAAGCAACGAACTTGTCTGCATGAGTTAATGATTTAGTAATTCACAGGATAGCATGCTTTGGTTTGGTGGCATGATATTTTCGGTTCAATGGAATCCCTTCAACATGGGACTTGTCGGCCATGATTTATTATTTTAATATATGATTCTTAGGTTGTGATGTATAAGGGGAGGTGAGGTAACAATAGCTCTTGGTCCAATAGGATTGTAGTAAGTTGGTGTTGGTCCAATAGCATCATGAAAACCATCCACACTTGGTCTTTGAGTATTATTTATTGAGAGTTATCATGTTTTGGGTGGCAAACATAAACTGACAACTCGGTTGGCATGATGATTGATGATTTAATATTAATTGTTAGTGGGTAATGATGATAAACATATTGTTGAATAATGATTTTATGAATAGATCTAAGCATTTTAGGCCACTGATCATGTTGAGGAATTCGTTAATTGAGTGTTGTATGATTATGTGTCACTGCTTTGTAAATACATCGATGATTTGATTGAGTGATTTCGTGATGCTTGGTCATGTAACTGTAAGCGATGCTTAGGGTTATTGTAGGGTGTAACTGTTGATGATTGATGGGCCTCGACGAAAACACTTTGGGATTTCGGCCCAAGTGTTTTCGCCAACAAGGTGGATTTCGGCCCAACTGTTATGTTTGTTTAGTTGAATTATTCTGTTAGATGTTAAGATATACATGTAACCTTGTTAAATAAGTAACTCCGTTAAATGTGCAACTCTGTTAGTTTATTTAACATTGTTAGTTTATTATTAACCTTGTTAAGCTTGTTAACCCCATCAAGCATGATAACTGATTAACTATGTTAGAATTTACCAAGAACTCAGTTATATCGAGTATGATTGTATGAGCATGAACTAACTGTATATGCTACTTGATGATGCTGGCATGGATACACTATGTGACATAAATGGCATGTAAATTATTACGAACTGAAACTGATTAGATACGTGCGTAACTATAGGACTTGACTGATTACTTGTGAGCACTTACTTTAGCATACCGAGCAAACCAAGGTGAGTTCACACCCTTACCAAGGCATGGGATTCCCAGTGGGTAGGGAATGGGATTGAAGGAAAAAGGATTGACGAATTATTTGGATTTACACTGTTACTAGACTATCTACCATCGTCCTCGGTTGTGAAGGACCCTTACGTAAAACCTACGTAATACTTGTGCTTACCACTGTCCTCAGGGTTCGAGGGACACTTACGTAAAACCTACGTAAACTCATACCTACTACTGTCCTAGGGTTATGAAGGACACTTACGTAAAACCTACGTAAACCCCACGCGTACCACTGTCCTCGGGTAAAGAAGGACACTTACGTAAAACCTACGTAAAGTTTGTACGTACTACTGTTCTCGGGTTAAGAAGAACACTTATGGTTACAAATAGTCTAGTGTATATACAAATATGGGAAGCCCCCACTAATAGAACATACTATCGGCCTAGTAGAGCCACATGTTACGAAAAGAACTTACTATTACGAACTTACTTGCTGTGAACTCGCTCAACTAGTTGTTGACTCTCTGTTACATGCCTTGCAGGTCGTTAGGTATACATGGAGCTTGCACTGGGAGGCGCGGTCGTTGTGGACAAGGATCGTGAATGCTCTAATTAAACATTTGACATTTCATACTTTACTTAAGTCGGGCTTTTACTCACATGCTTCCGCTAAACGTTGAATTTATATTTATGTTTTGAACACCTTTCACATGGATGGGTTTGGTTAAATTGCATTTACTTTTACTATTTACGTTGTTCTATATGATTGGTGGCTTGATCCTGGTCATGTCACGCCTCCAAGCGGTAGTACTCCGCAGGTGGATTTTGGGGGTGTGACAACATCATACAAGGGTTTTATGGGGCGTTATATCACTAGAGCGCGTAGTGATAAAGTCCCTACTCATCATTAGCTAATTATTAATTTTCACAACCCCATAGTGACGCCTGTAGCGGTGTTCCGAGGCACTATGGGGCGCATGCCCACTTTCCCCGTGATGTGCCACCCCATTACAGATGGACTAAGGCTGGTGGTTCTGACCGCTACGTAAGCGGCACGTCATCGAGGGGTCATCTCCTCATCTATGCGATGAGTCTCGGGTGTGGTGATGAGACTTTATTTTTTTATAATCTTTTTTGTTAATTAATATTAAACATATATAAAAGTAAAATTAAGTTAAATACTAATATTAATAATATAGATTACAATACACTAAAAAATAAAACCTGAACTTAAAATAAATACAAGATTGCTTGAAAAAACCTAAGAACTCCAAATGCATTTGGTTCAATTAGGTGAAAGCAATGGGGGATCGTTGGTAACCCAAAAAAGAAAATTGGGATAACAACCAATTCGGATCGTTTGTTGGATTGTAGCTAGGTGACGACCCGAGAACATTTTTGGATTCGGGTTTGGATTTGGATTTGAGTTGTTTGGATTGTATGGATCCATGACTTTTAAAAAGTTGGCGAGTATTTTATAAGAAATTGAGAGAGTTTGAATGAGTTGGTGTAAAAAATGGGTATGAAATAATGTATATACAGTGTTAAAATTATTTTTTTTAATAAAAACTAGCCGTTACAACGGCTATAATTTTGAAAAGTGGTTTGTCACTCACGTGGGTGAGGCGACGGAAGGGACGAGACGAGTAGGGGTGGTGTTACCATTCCGTGACGGCCTCGACGCCATGGGGACGCACCCCACACCCACCGGCCTAATTCTCGAAACATAGTTTCATAGGTAACCATTGTTACTTTTTTTTAACGGGAATGATTTATTACCAAAAATCAAAAGATTATCATAAAAAATATAAGGTGTCATTTGGCTCACCAAATGTTTATTAAAAGAATGAAATGAAAAAAAAAGTTAATTACTGTTTTCGTCCCTGTGGTTTGTCAAAAATCACTATTTCAGTCCATTAGTTTAAAAATTTTGATTGTATGGTTTCACTTTCGTAACCATTTTAATCCACATCTTAACCATTTCAATCCCTGTACTAACAGAATAAATATATTGAAATGGTTACGAAAGTGAAACCACAGGGACTGAAATGGTTACGAAAGTGAAACCACAGGGCTTGAATGACAATTTTTTAACTAATGGACTGAAATAGTGATTTTTGACAAACCACAGGGACGAAAACAGTAATTAACTCAAAAAAAAATCTGGTAACAAAATGAAATATAAAAAAGGAAAAAAAGTTTGTCACATGCCAATTTTTGAATGGTCTTGACACAATTCATTAGGTTTGAATATTAATATATAGGTAAATTTTTTGAATATATTGATGCTTGATAATAGTTCGCTACTAACATAAAAGTAAAGGGAGAGACTTAATGCTTGATAATAGTTCGTTACTTTAAACTATTAGTACCCTAGGTCGTTACTTTTCACAAACCACAGGGACTAAAGTATACTAACACTAAATAGAACTTTATGTTTTTAAACAAAATAAATGTAGTACAAATTATACTAAAAATTTGTTAAGTAATTTAATTTTAATTAACTTACTAAATTTGCTTATTATGTGCAACTAAAATAACATGTGTGACAATCCAGTCCCAATGTTCGTAAACAGGACAAACCAGTCCCCTTATTTGTATGCAGGACAACCCAATCCCGTTGTTCGTAAACAGGACAAACCGGTCCCCTTATTTGTATTCAGGGAAACACAATCCCGTTGCTCGTATGCAGGACAACCCAGTCCTGATGTAACTAGGACAATCCAATCACTAGTCATGAAACTCATGCATGTTTCAAAAGTAGGCGTATGTTTTGTAAAAACCGGTATGTTTAGCATAAACCTTTCATAAACCATTTGAGTTAGTTGGAATCCGTTTGCTACATGGTTTAGAAATATGTAGTTTTTGTTCATCGAAATATTGTGTACTTTTGCAAAACTTGTACGTCTTTCCACCCCCGAAAACATTTATAAAAATGTAAAACCGTAAAAAGTGGGTGTTATGAATTCACCTCGATATCCAGTGAGAAGCTAGCATAATACAATCCATAATGTCGTTTCCAAAACGTAACTCGCTAGGCATGCAATCTATAACATTCCTTTCAAGGAATAAACTTATAAGTTTCTACTAAAGATGCAACTAACTACTTGTCACCGAGCTCTACCAAATCGTTAACCAATGATTCGATGGGAAGATGTTAACTTGGTGGAACGATAATGATATAGTAGTTTAGTTCCATTTGTATTCAGTGACAAATACTAAGTTTTGGAAGCACTTAGTTTCTGAGAGATTTAAAATATATATATTTATATAAATATAAATCTATTTATGAATTCGTGTTAGTCGTCTTGGATGGTAGTACGTGTACTTAAACAAATGTTTGTATAAAAATAATACACATTATAGACTCGTATAATGTATTCACGCGTTTTCCGAATAGTTGTCATACACGTTGACGGATAATAATACGACTCGTCATAGTTTTTCGTAATATGTATATATACACAAACATATGCATCCGATCATTATAGTTGATTAATTAAGTAACTTTCTTATAATAATCTTCTAAACCTAAATGATTTATAATGATGAGGTGGTGGTCGCACGTTGCAGTGTTGACATTGACATGATAAAGCACATTGAAAGAATCACATGGAGTTGATGTGGCTCCATTTTAAATATGGAAAGTAGATATAAAAACATGTCGTGACAGTAATACAAAAGAAGAAAGTTGAAATGCTAATAAACGTGCTGTAGGTCCCCTAGAGGAGGATCTAGAACACCTTCTCCTTGTTACCGAACACACCCGCAAGTGCGGAATCCAAGCGGGTTTGCAACCAAGCCAAAGAACACACAAATACACAAAAGATTTCAAAGTTAAAAGCTCATGTATTAACTTTCAGCAAAGTTTGGTTACAAAGATTAGTACAAGAAAATGCTCTCTCAAACTCACTGGTGTGCTCTCTGTGTGTCTGCTATGGCCTGTGTCTGTATTTATAGGCCCAACACCTAGTAACCCAACGAAGATTGGTTACTGGGCCACGAACATTCATCAGGTCCACAAAGAATGGAGTCTTCGTGGACCATTGCCACCAACACCGTTAAGCTGATTACATTTTAAGAGGATCATATCAGTTTATGAGACATGCCACCAACACCGTTAAGCTGATTACATTTTAAGCTTTAAATAATTCACCTAGATTGTCAGTATATTTGTCCACTAAAATTTTCACACAAATTTCAATTGATCTGAGATATGTAATTAATGTTTTAAGCTCTTGAACTTATTCGTGTGTCCTACCTCTTGAATATACTCCCGTATCCAGATCCCAATATTCAGTCTTACAGGTGAGTATACCACAGCTGATATCTGTTTAGGGGATAAAATGCGAGGGCCGTGAGAGCTCAGGTCGATACTTCCGTATACGCAAAGAGATGACGGCTTCGACTTTTGGTGTGTCCCCTTTAGAGGATCTTTTGATTACAACAACAGCGACTATCAATTTTATTGTTTCATCAGCTTGCTGAGGGCGAAGCTATGTTTCAAGCTTTTGTAGAAAGCATTATCCGGGGACTAGGTCAGTACTTCCATACAGCAGAAGTCCCGGGATAATACCCCAGATATCACTGAGCATAAAGACCTAGTATCTCAGAATAAGGGACCTTTCAAACAAGATTTCAGGGGTTACCTATATATCCAAGAAGTTGTTAACCCACAGAACAAGCAAGTTTGAAATTTTATGTTTATATCTCATCACAATTTACTAAATGTGCAAAAATCTACTGGCACATCCTCAGTGAGATTGTTTATCACATTTTAATCTTTTCATATCTTTAGCATGTTGTGACAGTCTACTAATGTACTATCATTTCCTCTTTTTCACAACAAAACTCATTTTTGATTTTCTCATGTTTTTGTATTTTTCAAATTTTCTAATGTTTTTGGATTTTCTGAAAATTTTCTACTCCCCCTAAAATGCAAACATATTAAAGAAAAATTTGAAAACACTAAGCTCTTGACCCAATTCTAAAACTATACTATACAAAAACTTGACAACTGATATCGAATCGCATCAAATCGCCATCCACTAGGTATAAACAATCTGAACTCCCCTTTCACAAACCATTTTCTCATTTAGATTTCAAAACACTTAAGTTTGTTTTAATCAAAATGATTTTTCCGGAAAATGAGTTTGTGTTTATCACTTGTAAGTTTACCACTTATAAAGTACGGGGATATGGTTCATCATCTTTTCTGTTTTTATCATGTTAGTAAATCAAGTACAACTTAATGTCCCTGATTTACCGTTTTGCATTCAAGCAACCTCTGTACCAATTGCAAAGAATAACCACTTGTAAAATCACAAACAATTCCACTTGAAGGTATATCTGAACAATTACCAACTGTAGGAATGTTACGTCTACATTTACCAATCAGGATGCCGATTCCTGCTTCGCACTTACTAACCTGGAAGCTCCGGCGTAGTCCTTTCACCTGTAAAATTCAAATATTTTTCGAACTTTTTCAACTTCATAAAACATGAATGATGCCGATTCCTAATCCATGATATAAACTTGGGATCTCCGGCATAGTCCTAAGACTTCATGGAAAACAAACTTCCATCCAAATTTTCTCAGACTTGATGGCTTTCAACTCTTGCATAGTAGGGTTATAAGTTGCCTTTTTAGTTAGCTTTCCCATTCAACATTTTCCCAAATATCTTTTTAACACTCCCATTAAATGTTTTCTCGACATCAAACTTTGTTTTCTCTTTATAAAATTGGTTCGAGATGTCAACCTTACCAACCTTCTTTTTAACCGCTTCAAATTTCAGTGATGGAAACTCATCATCATTTACTGAAATTTTCACCTCACCTTGTGACTCCTCTGACTTTGTGGAACCAGATTCATCGCCGACATTCACATCAACTTTCTTAACAACCCACACTTGGTTGTCTTTTTCTTTCTTTTTGTAAAAATTCTTTTTCGAACACTCACCAACCTCGTATGTTGAATTTTCAAAAATTTTAAGTCTGTCGGTTGGTGGTTCAACATCAACAACCTTTTCTTTCAATTTCCGAGAAACTCCCTGTTTTGTTTTGGCGTTTTTCTGACAGTTCCATGCAATGTGACCAACTTCATTGCATCTGTAACAAGTTCGAATTTCTCTTAGATATGACACTTCAGTTCCATTCTTCTTCTTTTCAGCAAGAAACTCCTGGTTTGTCTGTCTCCAGAATGGTTTCTTCTGTTCATCCTCTGCACTTCCACCTGAAACAAATTCTGTTTTTGTTTTAGAATTTTTCATATTTTTATGATTTTTTGGTGGAATAAAACCTAAACCTTTCTTTTTGTAGCTACGATTTTGGTTTGGTTTCTTTTGAAAACCAGAGCCAGAATTGTAACCTTTTTTCTTGTTTAAACGTTTTTGAACTCTTGAAGTGTATTTTTTAGGTTTTCCAGTAAGATTTAAATCTTTTATTTCAGAAATATTAATTTCTGTCATTTTGAAAACCTTTTTGATCATGTCAAAATGAACACTTCTTATTGGAAACTCTTTATCAGAGTATAATTTGTCCGAATCATTTAAAGTGTATGCTACTTCAAATGTTTCATCATCCAAATTTGATTTCGATAACAAAAATTCTTTATTGTAAGACCGTTTGACCGATGATTTTGGACTGTTGACTGACGAATTTGACCCTCCAGACTCAGACTTTGACTCATCCTCATCAGTATCCAACACCTGATCGACCACCTTTTTGATTAACTCAGACTCATGATCAGTGTCAGATGAGGTGAACGTAACGTCAATGTTTTTTCTGGTAATTCATTAGTTGTGTCGGTTTTTAGCTTTATATTGACTGCTTTTTCAAGTTGCTCCTTGTTTGGTTTTTTAGGTGAATATCCTTCCCAAATCGGAGGCGGACACTTGTTATAGCTAACAGTCGGTTTCTTACCACTATCTTTCCTTTTCTTCGTCTTCTCATCTTGGAAAGCTTCCATACCTGCAACAGTTGGGTAAATACGATCAATGAGATAATCAGAACTAGAATAACTTTGTAATAATCGCCTAATTCTCTCATTCTCGATTTTCTTCACAACTTCTACCACTTTCTCTGTCTCAATCACCTTTTTTTTTCTTGCTCAGTCTCAACCATCTTTTCAACAACACTTTCAACGTTCACATTCTGAACAACATCTTCAGTATTCATTTGTTGTTGTTCTTTAGCAGCTCGTTTCTCCTTCAGTTTCTCCATGCGATCTGCAAAATAGAAATGAAAACTTTCAGGAGAAAGATGAGTTTTTGCAACATTAATATGTTTTTCCTCCTCATCATTACCACTACTATCATCAGTTGGTGACTGATCAAACTTTACAGATTTTTCAGAACTGTCATCTGATAAACCAGAATCAGACGGTGTTTGATCAAATACAACTTCTTTTTCTGAAGTAACATCATTCTGCACACTCTCATCTGAACTCTGTGAACCTTCATCAGCAATTTCTGAGCTTTCATCAGATGCAATAGACTGTTCCTCCACACTTTTCACTGTTTCACCAATAGACTTCATCCAGGTGGCAAACATGTCTGGTTCTCTCACTATCTTAGCGATGAAAGCTTTGTACTCTCCCTTTTCATCAACAAACATATCCCAGCTGAAGCCTTCAGGTAATCTCTCATCATCTTGATCGACTAAACATGCTTTGCTTTCAGTTGATATGTAGTTGTTCCAGTTGAAGTCTACCAAACACGCTCTCTTTGAATCCTCAATCTTCCTACCATGAGCCGTCTGTGAATTTTGTGATTGACCAACTTACTAAATTTGCTTATTATGTGCAACTAAAATAACATGTGTGACAATCCAGTCCCAATGTTCGTAAACAGGACAAACCAGTCCCCTTATTTGTATGCAGGACAACCCAATCCCGTTGTTCGTAAACAGGACAAACCGGTCCCCTTATTTGTATTCAGGGAAACACAATCCCGTTGCTCGTATGCAGGACAACCCAGTCCTGATGTAACTAGGACAATCCAATCACTAGTCATGAAACTCATGCATGTTTCAAAAGTAGGCGTATGTTTTGTAAAAACCGGTATGTTTAGCATAAACCTTTCATAAACCATTTGAGTTAGTTGGAATCCGTTTGCTACATGGTTTAGAAATATGTAGTTTTTGTTCATCGAAATATTGTGTACTTTTGCAAAACTTGTACGTCTTTCCACCCCCGAAAACATTTATAAAAATGTAAAACCGTAAAAAGTGGGTGTTATGAATTCACCTCGATATCCAGTGAGAAGCTAGCATAATACAATCCATAATGTCGTTTCCAAAACGTAACTCGCTAGGCATGCAATCTATAACATTCCTTTCAAGGAATAAACTTATAAGTTTCTACTAAAGATGCAACTAACTACTTGTCACCGAGCTCTACCAAATCGTTAACCAATGATTCGATGGGAAGATGTTAACTTGGTGGAACGATAATGATATAGTAGTTTAGTTCCATTTGTATTCAGTGACAAATACTAAGTTTTGGAAGCACTTAGTTTCTGAGAGATTTAAAATATATATATTTATATAAATATAAATCTATTTATGAATTCGTGTTAGTCGTCTTGGATGGTAGTACGTGTACTTAAACAAATGTTTGTATAAAAATAATACACATTATAGACTCGTATAATGTATTCACGCGTTTTCCGAATAGTTGTCATACACGTTGACGGATAATAATACGACTCGTCATAGTTTTTCGTAATATGTATATATACACAAACATATGCATCCGATCATTATAGTTGATTAATTAAGTAACTTTCTTATAATAATCTTCTAAACCTAAATGATTTATAATGATGAGGTGGTGGTCGCACGTTGCAGTGTTGACATTGACATGATAAAGCACATTGAAAGAATCACATGGAGTTGATGTGGCTCCATTTTAAATATGGAAAGTAGATATAAAAACATGTCGTGACAGTAATACAAAAGAAGAAAGTTGAAATGCTAATAAACGTGCTGTAGGTCCCCTAGAGGAGGATCTAGAACACCTTCTCCTTGTTACCGAACACACCCGCAAGTGCGGAATCCAAGCGGGTTTGCAACCAAGCCAAAGAACACACAAATACACAAAAGATTTCAAAGTTAAAAGCTCATGTATTAACTTTCAGCAAAGTTTGGTTACAAAGATTAGTACAAGAAAATGCTCTCTCAAACTCACTGGTGTGCTCTCTGTGTGTCTGCTATGGCCTGTGTCTGTATTTATAGGCCCAACACCTAGTAACCCAACGAAGATTGGTTACTGGGCCACGAACATTCATCAGGTCCACAAAGAATGGAGTCTTCGTGGACCATTGCCACCAACACCGTTAAGCTGATTACATTTTAAGAGGATCATATCAGTTTATGAGACATGCCACCAACACCGTTAAGCTGATTACATTTTAAGCTTTAAATAATTCACCTAGATTGTCAGTATATTTGTCCACTAAAATTTTCACACAAATTTCAATTGATCTGAGATATGTAATTAATGTTTTAAGCTCTTGAACTTATTCGTGTGTCCTACCTCTTGAATATACTCCCGTATCCAGATCCCAATATTCAGTCTTACAGGTGAGTATACCACAGCTGATATCTGTTTAGGGGATAAAATGCGAGGGCCGTGAGAGCTCAGGTCGATACTTCCGTATACGCAAAGAGATGACGGCTTCGACTTTTGGTGTGTCCCCTTTAGAGGATCTTTTGATTACAACAACAGCGACTATCAATTTTATTGTTTCATCAGCTTGCTGAGGGCGAAGCTATGTTTCAAGCTTTTGTAGAAAGCATTATCCGGGGACTAGGTCAGTACTTCCATACAGCAGAAGTCCCGGGATAATACCCCAGATATCACTGAGCATAAAGACCTAGTATCTCAGAATAAGGGACCTTTCAAACAAGATTTCAGGGGTTACCTATATATCCAAGAAGTTGTTAACCCACAGAACAAGCAAGTTTGAAATTTTATGTTTATATCTCATCACAATTTACTAAATGTGCAAAAATCTACTGGCACATCCTCAGTGAGATTGTTTATCACATTTTAATCTTTTCATATCTTTAGCATGTTGTGACAGTCTACTAATGTACTATCATTTCCTCTTTTTCACAACAAAACTCATTTTTGATTTTCTCATGTTTTTGTATTTTTCAAATTTTCTAATGTTTTTGGATTTTCTGAAAATTTTCTACTCCCCCTAAAATGCAAACATATTAAAGAAAAATTTGAAAACACTAAGCTCTTGACCCAATTCTAAAACTATACTATACAAAAACTTGACAACTGATATCGAATCGCATCAAATCGCCATCCACTAGGTATAAACAATCTGAACTCCCCTTTCACAAACCATTTTCTCATTTAGATTTCAAAACACTTAAGTTTGTTTTAATCAAAATGATTTTTCCGGAAAATGAGTTTGTGTTTATCACTTGTAAGTTTACCACTTATAAAGTACGGGGATATGGTTCATCATCTTTTCTGTTTTTATCATGTTAGTAAATCAAGTACAACTTAATGTCCCTGATTTACCGTTTTGCATTCAAGCAACCTCTGTACCAATTGCAAAGAATAACCACTTGTAAAATCACAAACAATACCACTTGAAGGTATATCTGAACAATTACCAACTGTAGGAATGTTACGTCTACATTTACCAATCAGGATGCCGATTCCTGCTTCGCACTTACTAACCTGGAAGCTCCGGCGTAGTCCTTTCACCTGTAAAATTCAAATATTTTTCGAACTTTTTCAACTTCATAAAACATGAATGATGCCGATTCCTAATCCATGATATAAACTTGGGATCTCCGGCATAGTCCTAAGACTTCATGGAAAACAAACTTCCATCCAAATTTTCTCAGACTTGATGGCTTTCAACTCTTGCATAGTAGGGTTATAAGTTGCCTTTTTAGTTAGCTTTCCCATTCAACATTTTCCCAAATATCTTTTTAACACTTCCATTAAATGTTTTCTCGACATCAAACTTTGTTTTCTCTTTATAAAATTGGTTCGAGATGTCAACCTTACCAACCTTCTTTTTAACCGCTTCAAATTTCAGTGATGGAAACTCATCATCATTTACTGAAATTTTCACCTCACCTTGTGACTCCTCTGACTTTGTGGAACCAGATTCATCGCCGACATTCACATCAACTTTCTTAACAACCCACACTTGGTTGTCTTTTTCTTTCTTTTTGTAAAAATTCTTTTTCGAACACTCACCAACCTCGTATGTTGAATTTTCAAAAATTTTAAGTCTGTCGGTTGGTGGTTCAACATCAACAACCTTTTCTTTCAATTTCCGAGAAACTCCCTGTTTTGTTTTGGCGTTTTTCTGACAGTTCCATGCAATGTGACCAACATCATTGCATCTGTAACAAGTTCGAATTTCTCTTAGATATGACACTTCAGTTCCATTCTTCTTCTTTTCAGCAAGAAACTCCTGGTTTGTCTGTCTCCAGAATGGTTTCTTCTGTTCATCCTCTGCACTTCCACCTGAAACAAATTCTGTTTTTGTTTTAGAATTTTTCATATTTTTATGATTTTTTGGTGGAATAAAACCTAAACCTTTCTTTTTGTAGCTACGATTTTGGTTTGGTTTCTTTTGAAAACCAGAGCCAGAATTGTAACCTTTTTTCTTGTTTAAACGTTTTTGAACTCTTGAAGTGTATTTTTTAGGTTTTCCAGTAAGATTTAAATCTTTTATTTCAGAAATATTAATTTCTGTCATTTTGAAAACCTTTTTGATCATGTCAAAATGAACACTTCTTATTGGAAACTCTTTATCAGAGTATAATTTGTCCGAATCATTTAAAGTGTATGCTACTTCAAATGTTTCATCATCCAAATTTGATTTCGATAACAAAAATTCTTTATTGTAAGACCGTTTGACCGATGATTTTGGACTGTTGACTGACGAATTTGACCCTCCAGACTCAGACTTTGACTCATCCTCATCAGTATCCAACACCTGATCGACCACCTTTTTGATTAACTCAGACTCATGATCAGTGTCAGATGAGGTGAACGTAACGTCAATGTTTTTTCTGGTAATTCATTAGTTGTGTCGGTTTTTAGCTTTATATTGACTGCTTTTTCAAGTTGCTCCTTGTTTGGTTTTTTAGGTGAATATCCTTCCCAAATCGGAGGCGGACACTTGTTATAGCTAACAGTCGGTTTCTTACCACTATCTTTCCTTTTCTTCGTCTTCTCATCTTGGAAAGCTTCCATACCTGCAACAGTTGGGTAAATACGATCAATGAGATAATCAGAACTAGAATAACTTTGTAATAATCGCCTAATTCTCTCATTCTCGATTTTCTTCACAACTTCTACCACTTTCTCTGTCTCAATCACCTTTTTTTTTCTTGCTCAGTCTCAACCATCTTTTCAACAACACTTTCAACGTTCACATTCTGAACAACATCTTCAGTATTCATTTGTTGTTGTTCTTTAGCAGCTCGTTTCTCCTTCAGTTTCTCCATGCGATCTGCAAAATAGAAATGAAAACTTTCAGGAGAAAGATGAGTTTTTGCAACATTAATATGTTTTTCCTCCTCATCATTACCACTACTATCATCAGTTGGTGACTGATCAAACTTTACAGATTTTTCAGAACTGTCATCTGATAAACCAGAATCAGACGGTGTTTGATCAAATACAACTTCTTTTTCTGAAGTAACATCATTCTGCACACTCTCATCTGAACTCTGTGAACCTTCATCAGCAATTTCTGAGCTTTCATCAGATGCAATAGACTGTTCCTCCACACTTTTCACTGTTTCACCAATAGACTTCATCCAGGTGGCAAACATGTCTGGTTCTCTCACTATCTTAGCGATGAAAGCTTTGTACTCTCCCTTTTCATCAACAAACATATCCCAGCTGAAGCCTTCAGGTAATCTCTCATCATCTTGATCGACTAAACATGATTTGCTTTCAGTTGATATGTAGTTGTTCCAGTTGAAGTCTACCAAACACGCTCTCTTTGAATCCTCAATCTTCCTACCATGAGCCGTCTGTGAATTTTGTGATTGACCAACCTGCTGATAAATGGCTTTCCGGTAGTAGTCATCTTTTCCGAACGGATTCTGAGCACCACTAGCTTCCCCGTTCTTGCACTCTCGCTTGAAATGGCCTTTCTCCATGCATCGAAAACAAGTAACTTTAGATTTATCAAAACCTAAAGTAGATACATGAGCATCAAGAAAGTCATTTCTCCTAGTAATTGTCTTGAACTTTTCAGCACGCCTAAGAACACTCGCTAGACACCATTTGATATCCATCAGTTCCATCTCTTCGGCGTCTATTTGATCGTAATCCTGTTTGGTTAGCATAGGATTCCCGATCCGACCAGCAACAAGACCTTCATATGAGAGTAGCACAGAACCGAGTAAAGCCATGTGATCTTTCGCAGTTTCCTCAGAAAAACTTTGACCTTCTGGAAGATTTAGAGCGATGTTGCACTGAATCAGGTAACCATTTCCTGTCTTTGTGCCTTGAGACTGAAAGCTTGTATTTGACTCTTTAGGATTGACACTTGGAAATGATGAAAATCCACTGCTGCTTTTGTTTGAACTTTGATCCACCTTTTCTGTTGAACCCCCAGCACTGAATGCAGTTTGGATTTTCGGACTTCTCTCAGCTTCAGGAACCGGAATACTACCCTTATAGTACATCTTTACATCCTGTTGACCACTAGAACTGTTCATCCTGGCGATCTTCTGTTGTTCCAAATCCTGACTCTTGATCTTTTCAATGAGCTGAGAGATAGTTAACCCATCATAAACACCCGTATACTTTAGAATCATCAAATACGTTCCCCACTCTTTCTGCGGTAACGCATCAGCTAGCTTGTCTACCCACTCTTCACGATCTTTGGTAATACTCAACATCGACATCGATCACACTAAGTGGCAGTAACGTTTGATCAGCTTCTTCGTGTCCTCTCCCAGTAAACTGCTGAATAAATCAAATTCCTTCTTGAGCAATGCTTTCTTGCTCTTTATCATGTTCTCACTACCCTCAAATTTGACTTTAAGTGCATCCCAGATTGATTTAGCAGTTTTGTCATGCTGTAGCAGAATGAAGATGTCTTCTTTGATCGCTTGTTGAAGCAGACTGATCATCATTTTCTCAGCTTTGTACATAACCCGTTCTTGATCTGTGAACTCTGATAACTCTTTAAGAACCTGCAAATCTGTTCGAGGCAACACATATTTCTTCAGTATACATTACCAAGACCTGAGATGATTTGCCTGAACCCAGTTCTCGAATCTGTCTTTCCACCCATAGTATTCTTCGATACCCATCAATTTAGGGGGCTTTTCGGTGGTTCCCGTCTCGTTTTCTAAACTCATGGCTTGAACAATAGCAGCTGGACTAGACGGTGTTGCAAATGCGTTATAAAACTCGGTATCCATGATGACTTAGCACGTTTATCAAAAACAGTGACTTATGAGCGAAATCAAGGGTTTGTGCACTAAAAGCGAAATCCCAGAAGTCCTTAAAAGCGAAATCAGAAGATCATATGAGCGAAACCTGATGTTCCAAAAAGCAAAATCCCTCAATTTTGTGACACAAGAGCAAAATTAGGGTTTTGTAGGTTCATAAAAGCGAAATCAGGGTTCTTGATTGTTCACAAAAGCGAAATCAGGGTTCTTAATTGTTCACAAAAGCGAAATCAGGTGTTCAAATGAGTGAAATTACACAATGTTTGTATGAGCGAAATCTGATCGAAGGTTAATTTGGTCCATTTTTAGTCCGTATTTAGGTCCGAAACTTTCCAGGGTTTGTTAATGTCCAATTGTCTATGATCTGTGAAATTTTAAGCAAAATTAGACCGTTAAATCTTGATCTACTGAAGAAAGAAGGTGTAGAAATAAGAAAACAAGATGAATTCCAGCTAATCTCTGTAGAACTCCTCCTCCTGAGCTCTGATACCACTTGTAGGATCGAGGTCTGACCCGAACGAGTCGTTCAGAGAAGCTCAACTCTGTTTCAGGTGCGGAATAACAAGAAACAGAGGTAGAAATAACTGATTCTTTACTTAATATACTGATTGTATTGATTTGAAAATGATTACAGCTCGATCTTCACACCGGCAGCACTTCGGTATGGAATACAAGGTCTGGATGATGATTTCGCTTATGGAACCCCTATATATACTTGCTGAGATTTCGCTCCAAGGATCACATGTCCTTATGAGCGAAATCTGCCTGTCCATATAAGCGAAACCCCTTACTAAATGACCCTATGAGCGAAATCAGCTCACTAAACACAAAACACTTCCTATTTTCTTTTAAATCATGCCCTAATCTATACAATTTAACGTAAGACTCGATACAAGACGAAGTCGACAGATGTAGTGCACCAACAAGAGTTCATCTTACTGGTGAGTATACCATTTATCATCTGTTTTCAACGTATATGATGTGAGATACTCACTTATTTTTGGATGAATACAAGCCCTATGTGATAAAATCACTTATTAATGAGGAACTTGATATTCGATGCATGCAGGGCATAAGAGCAAGTCTGTGAACAGGTTAGTACCATCGTACCGACAAAGAGACGAACTTGACTCCCAGATAAACTGTGATATTTTATCACTTATTGATTGGGACATGTGATTGTTTATCACTTATTGAGGTCGTATGCATCATGTATTATATACATGTTTGTATGATATGTACACGTATGTATGGTATCATGGAAGATCTAGACTTGCGTCCCCGTTGTTTTTGGTAAAAGATTCAACCATGATACCCAGATGATAAACAGCATAAAGACCACGTATCTCAGAACCTCGGCAATCTATCAAACGAAATTTCGGTACCAAGACCATATGCCAATGAGCGATTCCCACACGGTCTTCGGTCGATTTAGGTTTATATCACCCTGCACATTTTAAAATGATTGTGAGCCTACCGATACATCTTATATAGAGCTGCTTATCGTTTTTCATTTTAGGTTCAAAGAGGTTTCGACAGACCACTGATGTACTATCATATTCTCTTTTGCTCACCAAGAAACTCATTTTTGTTTTTGTATCGTTTTTGTGTTTTAGAAATTTTTTGATGTTTTCGTATTTTTGAAAATTGTTAATGTTTTTGTATTTTTCGCTTTTACTCCCCCTAAAATGTAAAAAGTACGAGAAACTAAGAAAACACAAATAGATATATACAAAAATGATTTTCCGATGTTGGTTTAACTCGTGTTTTACCTCGATGCTTTTTACCAAAATTAATTTAAACAAAAATGATTTATCTAATTTTAGAAAAATCAGTTGGCATGTCGGTAATCGGTGTGGACCAAAACAACATTGACGAGTTTCATATTGAAACGATCGCGGGTGAGGTGATATTGGAGATCAACGTGTTTGGTCAAGGAATGTTGTACGAGATGTTAGTAATTCAAAAAGCAGCTTAAATATCGACAAGAATTTTTCAACTTCATTCATCTTCATTCTGTCACCATCATTCCATCATCTGACATTTTTGTCTTCGTTTCTCCTCTCTCCATCAAAAAGGCAACAATATTCTCCTAGATGTAACAATCTTTCGTAGCCTTATGTCGCTGATCTTGTGCATGGACACTCCACTATCAACAATCCTAAGACTATAAATAGTTCCTCCTGGAACATCCTGCACACTCATTCAGAGATTAGTTGGAGAGGGGACCCAAGCCTTCACAGACTTGGGTCGTCCGTCATCATCGAGAATTATGACATTCATTTCCCGATGATTTGGAATTGATGTAGCTCCCCCTGAAACAGTTACTGGTTTTGGTTTCCAAATCTGTTTTTGTTTTTCATTTTTAACATCTAACTTAACAGGCTGTGTTTGGATAACCTCTGGTTTCAAAACCTTTTCAATTTCTTTTCTTTGTTTCTTTTTCTGTTTCTTTTCTCATTGTTTAACAAGACGAGGGTCCTTTCTTGGTGAAACAACTTTTTTATGGTAACTGTTACCATGGAGGGCATCAACTTTTGCCTTTCCCTTGGTGAGATATGAACAGTTCTTGACAATGTGTCCATAATCACCGCATTCAAAACATGATCTCTGCTCAACAAACCTCGGAGTATCATAACTGTAAGAGCTTCATCATGAACTTCGTGATCTTGAGGTACTTGGTCCTACATCACAACCGTTTTTGTGTTGTGTGTAGTTGTTATGACTGTTTCTTTTCAATATCTAAACTTGTTTAACAAAATCCGTGTTAGATTTGTTTTCAAAAGTTCCAATTTTATCAGTCCCTCGGGATTTCACGGAGTTTATCATTTGAAACTTCTTGTTTTGAGCTCTTTGTTTGCCTTTTCCCTTTCCTTGGTGAGCGTGGCTTTGCTTTCGTTGATTGTTTTGATTCCCGTATTGCTTTCTAACTTCGGATTTTGGGATAGGAGCACACTGAGTTACTACAACTCCTGGGCTTGACTTTCCCAAAAACTTACTAGTAGAATCTTCGAAAACTTTATCAATCAAGGATTAATTGACATTTTTGATTGGGAAATCCTTTGACTGAATATATTTTATCAGATCCAATCAACGTGTAAAGCAAGTTCACGCTTTCACAACTCTCAGACTCTTGGGCAGACGTGAACTCAACTAGAACAGTCTTAGCAGGTTTTGCGGGATGATCACATAGAATATGATTCTCAAGAGGTATGTCCTCTGCATCAGACTGTGCTAAGTCAGTATCCTTGGATTCATCATCTGAAGAATCAGCATCCTCAACAATGACCGGAGGATCCTGATTTTGTTTAGCAGTCGATACTTTCGTATCTGCTGACACATCCGAATCTGATGATACTTCCTTTTTGTAACCAAGCCCAGCTGCAAATTCCTCAACGTCTAATGGAACTGATGGCTGAAAGTGAGGCTTATTCTCCTCATCAGGCATAGCGGTATAATTGTGTCTAACAGGTGGAGGACACTTCTTATATCCAATGCACTTGACATCTTCTTTCCTTTACTGTATGTCAATGATGTGATCCAGCACATACCTCGAGTTTGAATAACTATCTAACTTAAGCTGGATCGCCTCACTTTCACACTTAACACAGGCCAATTCTTTTTGTGTTTCCTCGAGCCTATTGATGTAATTGTTTATCGGAGTTTGTTTTCTTAAACCATTTTTGTTAGCTTGGACTTATCTTCCTTTAATGCGTCAATTATCTTTTTAAACTCCTTTTCATGATTTTTATGAAACATGTTGGCCTCTGTGCACTTTGAAAGATCCACGATCAAACTTTGATTGTGGATAAATGTCACGTCATATTTGCTTTGAAAATCGTCATATTTGCTTTGCAAGTCAGACAATTTGCTTTGCAAACCAGACAATTTAGCACTTAAGTTAACACAACTATCACACCTATCAGAACTTGGTTTATCGACACATACCTGACTGGATTCGCCCTCAGACATTAACTCATTTGCCTCAGAATCAACAACCTCCCTCGATGATTCACATTCTGATCCATCCTCGCTTGAACTTGAGCCTGTACCATCTTCAACTGAATTTGTAACATCTTCAACTGAACTACTGCCATGTTCAAAACTGTCATCGTTTCCCGAGGACTCACCATTGCTGACATTCTTTACAATTTCAGCATAAAACACCGTTCTTGTTTGACCATTGTTCTCCAACTGAACAGTCGGATCACAATCGTCAGTAGATTTATCATGTAGATTGACTTTTGATGGTGGAGGGTTATTTGATGATGTGGGAGACTGAAGCCAAGATGGCACTAAGCCCTTTTGCGTTGGAATAGGTGAGGACGAGGGTGTGGGAGACTGAGCCCATGAAGGCACTAAACCCTTACTCGTATACATATTATCCCCAACTGGTTGTGGTGTTCCATACATATTGGTGCTTGAGACAAAAACCGTTTGTAGCTGAGCATGTTGAGCAGGTCTTGTAGCTGAGGCACCTGGTTGTGGTTCACCATACATATTTCTTGTAACAATGCTAGTACCTCCACAATTTCCATAATACATCTCAGGATCAGGTTTCCCACCCCACCAGTCTGTACTCATATTCGGTTGATGTTTAAAAACAAATGCTTGAAAAACCAAATGATTGAAAAACCAAAATAAAGAAGTTTAATATGTAATGTAAACCTTCTGTTGAAAAGCTCAATTGTGAAACTCATGAAGAACTGGTATCCACAAAAAACCAGTCCACGAACAATACCAGTCCAGATGAAGAACTTGTATCGAATTTGAAAAAAAAAGATTTTATAAATGACCACAAAAGACAAATAACTTTGTTAATTGTTGACTCAAACTAGTCTATCGTTGACTATAATTTTTATTATGAGAATGAGGTCCACTAACAGTTAAAATGCTCTTGTTGTTTGTGGAAATGGCCCAGACAAAAAAAAAATGTATGGCTTGAAGCCCAATACACAGCCAACAAAGAACCTTGGCCCAAATATAACAAAGGAGTCTGGCCTACCAACCAAACAACCGCCCAACAATAGCAGATTTTTCATGAAAATAAGACAAAGCAACTAATTTTTCGTTGACTAAAAAGGATCTTCGTTGACCAGGGTCTTTTGAAGGTCTTAGGAGTTCAAAAAGTTGGTGAAAGTTGGTAAAAGGTTTCCTGTTAAAGCAAGATTTTATCCTGAACACAAGGAAGGTTGGTGAGATTTACTTTTTTTTTGCAATTTTTTTTAAGATTATCCTTTTCAGATGATAAATTCCTGTCACTTTTTCCAGCCAAACAGTTTTACCGGAAAGTTTCCCGAACACGGTTTTGTTAAAATTTTTTACAAAAAACCAAATCTCACATGAGAATGAATGAGGTTTTTAAGAAAAATTTTAACAAACAAAAGGTTTTTCAGAGATCTAAACCATTTTTCCCTAAAAAAATTTCATCAAAACCTTCAAGTAAAATGTTCGAAAACTTCGACACACGGCTCAGTTTCAACAAGGACTAGAGCCTTGGCTCTGATACCACTTGTAGGTCCCCTAGAGGAGGATCTAGAACACCTTCTCCTTGTTACCAAACACACCCGCAAGTGCGGAATCCAAGCGGGTATGCAACCAAGCCAAAGAACACACAAATACACAAAAGATTTCAAAGTTAAAAGCTCATGTATTAACTTTCAGCAGAGTTTGGTTACAAAGATTAGTACAAGAAAATGCTCTCTCAAACTTACTGGTGTGCTCTCTGTGTGTCTGCTATGTCCTGTGTCTGTATTTATAGGCCCAACACCCAGTAACCCTATGAAGATTGGTTACTGGGCCATGAACATTCATCAGGTCCACGAAGAATGGAGTCTTCGTGGACCATTGCGACAAACAATTAATCACCACGAACCTCGACTCTTCGTTGGTATATAGGGACTCTTCGTGGCATGTAATGTTCGTTGACGAACAATAACAAAACAAGCATTCTTTGTTGAGACCAATGTTCGTTGACTTTCATGCATGAATGTGGAACACATTCTTCGTTGAGTTGCTTGTAAGTTCAACGTGAAGTGTAATGTTTGTATATATCACTATGTTTGTAGCATGAAGAAAATTTGAATTTCAAGCTTCACCATTAAAAATAGAAGCATTGTTGTCTTTACATGATCTTTGTGTAGGTTCCCATCTTAAAAGGACGCATAATATTTTGTTACATACCCGCATGAAAATATTGAGTTTAAGGATGACTAATTTATATGATATACATATTGCAACCTTTTTTTTTGGGTGTTACAACTTCTTGCTTGTCCATTCTATATGTAGGATCGTGATCTTGACCGAACGAGCCGTTCAGAGGCGTTCTCCTATGTTTCAGGTGCGGAATAACAAGAAACGTAGGTAGAAATAGCTTGCACTTCACTTTAATCCACTGTTTTATTGATTTATCAACGATTATAGCTCAAACGTCACACCGGCAGCACCTCGGTGTGGAAATTGTCAAAGTTACAAATGAGTTCGCTTCAAGGGTATATATAGTATTCAGGTTTCGCTTCAAGTGACATGTTCACATAAGCGAAACCTTATGTGAACACTCAAGCGAAACCTTTAGCTATTGACCCTATAAGCGAAACCTCCCTATTACACACATACAATCTTCAGTTTTCTCGTAAAACACGCCCTAATCTATACAATGTAATGTTTGACTTGATCCAAGACGAAATCAACAGATGTAGTGCACCAACAGACTCCCCCTCAGATGTTGATGGAGTCGCTCATCAATACACACCATGCTGTGTCTTCACATCTTCAGTCTTGATCAGTCTCTGGGCTTTTCTTTCTCTCTATCTTCACCAACAGACTCCCCCTCTCGATTTGCTGGCATTCCTTTGTTCTTCAGCAGCATCTTCAGGATCTTTGTCTGACCTTCACAGATTCTCAGGATCGATCAACCTGGCTCAAACAGAGGCCTTCAGAAATTTAAACCTAGCACTCTATCTTCAGATCCAAGATCAAACCTGACTAAACCTGCACATTCTTAACTCAGCAGTAAGATTTATAATTTTAACAAATTGAGTGCACCACCTATAACTCTCCTTCAAATCCATGTGTACCAACAAAAAATCTCTCTCAAAATAACTCTTCCACAGATTATGATGAACCACTTGATGATTTGACAGATATATTTTGATAATTTGAAGCACTCCCCCTCACAATAAAGTCATCATGTCTAGCACTCGGAATTTTGAAAATCAGCTTTCCCATATCAGTTGCCGAAAATCTTTTTGGATTTTTTTAAACTTTATGCTAAAACACACTGAAAATCTTTTTGGATTTTGTAACAAAGAAAAATACAGTAAAGAAATATTTACAGACAATATTTTTGTGAGTTCGTGTAAGAGGATCATATCAGTTTATGAGACATGTCACTAACACCGTTAAGCTTGATTACATTTTTTAGTTCAAAACAATTCACCTAGATTGTCAGTATATCGGTCCCCTGCAATTTTCACACAAAGTTCAATTGATCTGAGATACGATGTTAATGTCTTAGATACTGACTTATTCATGTGTCTCACTACTTGAATATACTCCCGTATCCAGATCCCAATATTCAGTCTTACAGGTGAGTATACCACAGCTGATATCTGTATAGCGGTTAGATGCGAGGGCCGTGAGAGCTCAGGTCGATACTTCCGTATACGCAGAGAGATGACGGCTTCGACTTTTGGTGTGTCCCCTTTAGAGGATCTTTTAATTTCAACAGCAGCGACTATCAATTTTATTGTTTCATCTGCATGCTGAGGGTGAAGCTATGTTTCAAGCTTTTGCGGAAAGCATTATCCGGGGACTAGGTCAGTACTTCCATACAGCAGAAGTCCCGGGATAATACCCCAGATATTACTGAGCATAAAGACCTAGTATCTCAGAATAAGGGACCTTTCAAACAAGATTTCAGGGGTTACCTATATATCCAAGTTTGTGTTAACCCACAGAACAAGCAAGTTTGAAATTTAGTTTATATCTCGTCACAATCTACTAAATGTGCGAAAACCTACTGACATATCCACAGTAAGATTGTTTATCACATTTTACCTTTACATTTCTTTAGCATGTTGTGACAGCCTACTGATGTACTATCATTTCCTCTTTTCACAACGAAACTCATTTTTGAATGTTATCATGTTTTTGGTTTTTTTCAAATTTTCTAATGTTTTTGGATTTTCTGAAATTTTCCTACTCCCCCTAAAATGCAAACACGTTTCAAAGGAAATTTGAAAACTACTAGACTCTTGACCCACTTGAAAACTAAAACACAGAAACTTGACAACTGACATCGAATCACATCAAATCGCCATTCACTCGGCATAAACAATCTGAACTCCCCCTATCAACAAACCATTTTCTCATTTAGATCTCAAAACACTTAAGTTTGTTTTAATCAAAATGATTTTTCCGGAAAATGAGTTTGCTTTTACCACTTGTAAGTTAGCATCCTGTTCGGGGATGTGGTTCATCATCTTGTCTATTTTAACCATATATAGTAAATCAAGTACAACTTAATGTCCCTTATTTACCATTCACAGTTCACTAACTTCTGTACCAATTGTAAAAAAAATAACCACTTGTAAGATCACAACCAATACTACTTGTAGGTATGTTACGTCTACATGTTATCCATCAAAGTGCCGATTCCTGCTTCACACTTACCAACCTGGAAGCTCCGGCGTAGTCCTTTAACCTGAAAAATTCAAACACTATTCAAAATCTTCATACACAATCATCAAAACATGAATGATGCCGATTCATGATCCACGATATAAACTTGGGATCTCTGGCGTAGTCCTAAGACTTATGGAAAGCAAACTTCCATCCAAGTCTTTTCAGACTTGATGGCTTTCAGTTCTTGCGCAGTGGGGTTGTATGTTGCCTTTTTAGTTGCATAAAAGTCTTTAACCCCTTTTGCTTTCCCGTTCAACATTTTCTCAAATATTTTCTTTACACTTCCATTAAAAGTTTTCTAAACATCAAATTCATTTTTCTCTATGTAAAACTGTTTTGAGATGTCAACTTTTCCAATTTTCTTTTTAACTTCTTCAAATTTCAGTGATGGAAATTCATCATCATTCACCGAAATTTTCTCCTTAACCTGTGGCTCTTCTGGCTTTGTGGAACCAGATTCATCGCCGACATTCACATCAACTTTCTTAACAACCCACATTTGGTTGTCTTTTCCTTTCTTTTAATACATATTCTTCTTCGAACACTCACCATCCTCATAAGTTGAGTTTTCAAAAATTTTAAGTTTTTCATTTGGTGGTTCAAAATCAACAACTTTTTCTTTTAGTTTCTGAGAAACTCCCTGTATTGTTTTTGCATTCTTTAAACAATTCCATGCAATGTGACCAACTTCATTGCACTTGTAACAGGTACGAGTCTCTCTTTGATAGAACACTTCAGTTGTCACACCCCTCCAAAACCCCACCCCGCCTTGGAGGCGTGACATGCCCAGGATCATAGCCACCAATCATATTGAACAAGCATGTAATTTATTTATAAAATCCAACACAATATAATTGGTGTCAAAACATAGTTTAAGTTTACAGCGGAAGCAAAACATAAGTTTAATATAAGTTTTCCCACAACGACCACGCCTCCTTGTGCAACCTCCTTAAGCTAGGGACCTAACGACCTGCAAGGCATGTAACAACGAGTCAACAACAAAGTTGAGTGAATTCACAGTTGGTTCACTGGCTTACTAGCCTGTATCGCGGTCTCCCAGACATGTGTGCGAAGGTTAGTATTCGTATCGTATCATATCGTATCGTATCGCATCGTATCGTATCGCGGCCCTACAGGCATGTGTGCGAAGATTAGTGGAGTGGCATCCTACCTCTGGAGGATGGCCGTGCCTTGTAGAAAGTTTGTGAACTCACCTTTGCTTTTGCTTTGCTCGGTTTGCTTATCTTCTTTGATTTGTAAGGGTATGGGATAGAGTTTAGCCTACTGATAAGCCTAATAATCTAATGCACACGAAATTAGGTAAATAACCAATACAGCATTCACGACAATTCACGAGATTAAACCCTCACAATGATTAACAAAGTGCAATACTTAACAATTCAGCGGATTCACAACGAATAACAGAGCATAGTCCGAAATTGGATAATACTCAAATATTCAAGTCGAAATCACGACGAATAACAAAGTATAAACTCAATTTTGAGCAGCACTTAAACAATCGTTGGATAGTTTCAATCGATCGGACGTTGAATCGTAGCAGCGATCGAATTAATACCCTAAATCGTAGCAGCACTTAGTGATTGTGTGTGTTTTTGGAGTGATTGGACCATAACTTAGCGTACAGAGCGAATTTTATCGTCGTTTTTGTGCCAAAATTCGATTGCCAATGTCCTCTATTTATACACGATTTTTGACCCCCCTCGCGTGAGGCGACGGGGTCACCTATGGGCTTCGCGTGACGCGACGGGTCATATCCTATCATAGGGTAGCCACGTGTCCAACTAGCCTTGGTGAGTCGACGGTTTTGACCAATTAGATTTCTACAACGAGTTATGTGGATAATCGTCAAGTAGGGAATACCCCCCCTGAGTTTTAGGGGCCCTGATCCTAATTCTGATTGTTCTGAAAATTTTAGGGTTTGTGCAGAATCACTTGAGGATCTTAATTAGGGTTTCCTATTGGACAATAAATCATAAGAAATAGTAATTTTAATGAGGGTTGTTACATTCTCTCCACCTTATTTAAATCTTGTCCTCGAGATTTATTCGAATAAGTAAGGATACCAGTACTAATCTTTTATGCTCGAGAAACTTAACCTGTCTTCTATCTAAAGTGGTCTCTCAACTAATCTTTAAATTTTTCATTCACTTATACGTCTTGAAGAAGTACTACCAGCTATTCGTCAGATAGATATTTCTTAAAGTTGGATACATGAAATACTTAGGGAAGACTTAACCTTAGCTGTAACACTTAAAATAAATAACACAGTGAAATATTGAGTCTTGCACTTGGAGAGAAGCATCGTTGCGGATTACTGTACAGGTTATAGTCCGGTTTTTATCAAAAAGCTTTTCCCTTTTTAAAACCAAGTTCACTATAACCAATGGCTCTGATACCACTCTGTCACACCCCTCCAAAACCCCACCCCGCCCTGGAGGCGTGACATGCCCAGGATCATAGTCACCAATCATATTGAACAAGCATGTAATTTATTTATAAAATCCAACACAATACAATTGGTGTCAAAACATAGTTTAAGTTTACAACGGAAGCAAAACATAAGTTTAATATAAGTTTTCCCACAACGACCACGCCTCCTTGTGCAACCTCCTTAAGCTAGGGACCTAACGACCTGCAAGGCATGTAACAACGAGTCAACAACAAAGTTGAGTGAATTCACAGTTGGTTCACTGGCTTACTAGCCCGTATCGCGGTCTCCCAGACATGTGTGCGAAGGTTAGTATTCGTATCGTATCGTATCGCGGCCCTACAGGCATGTGTGCGAAGATTAGTGGAGTGGCATCCTACCTCTGGAGGATGGCCGTGCCTTGTAGAAAGTTTGTGAACTCACCTTTGCTTTTGCTTTGCTCGGTTTGCTTTTCTTCTTTGATTTGTAAGGGTATGGGATAGAGTTTAGTCTACTGATAAGCCTAATAATCTAATGCACACGAAATTAGGTAAATAACCAATACAGCATTCACGACAATTCACGAGATTAAACCCTCACAATGATTAACAAAGTGCAATACTTAACAATTCAGCGGATTCACAACGAATAACAGAGCATAGTCCGAAATTGGATAATACTCAAATATTCAAGTCGAAATCACGACGAATAACAAAGTATAAACTCAATTTTGAGCAGCACTTAAACAATCGTTGGATAGTTTCAATCGATCGGACGTTGAATCGTAGCAGCGGTCGAATTAATACCCTAAATCGTAGCAGCACTTAGTGATTGTGTGTGTTTTTGGAGTGATCGGACCATAACTTAGCGTACAGAGGGAATTTTATCGTCGTTTTTGTGCCAAAATTCGATTGCCAATGTCCTCTATTTATACACGATTTTTGACCCCCCTCGCGTGACGCGACGGGGTCACCTATGGGCTTCGCGTGACGCGACGGGTCATATCCTATCATAGGGTAGCCACGTGTCCAACTAGCCTTGGTGAGTCGACGGTTTTGACCAATTAGATTTCTACAACGAGTTATGTGGATAATCGTCAAGTAGGGAATACCCCCCTGAGTTTTAGGGGCCCTGATCGTAATTCTGATTGTTCTGAAAATTTTAGGGTTTGTGCAGAATCACTTGAGGATCTTAATTATGGTTTCCTATTGGACAATAAATCATAAGAAATAGTAATTTTTAATGAGGGTTGTTACATCAGTTCCATTCTTCTTTCTTTCAGCAAGAAACTCCTGATTTGACAGTCTCCAGAATGGTTTCTTTTGTTCATCTTCTGAGCTTCCTCCTGAAACAAATTATGTTTTTGTTTTAGTATTTTTCTCAGTTTTATGATTTTCTGGTGGAACAAAACCTAATCCTTTCTTTTTGTAGCTACGATTGTGGTTAGGTTTCTTTTGAAAACCAGAACCATAATTGTAACCCTTTTTCTTGTTTAGACGTTGTTGAACTCTTGAAGTATACTTTTTAGGTTTTTCAAAACTTTTCAAAACTTTCAATTCAGGAATATTAACTTCGATTAGTTTGAAAGTTTTGTTAATCAGTTCAGTTTTAATGCTCATTATTGGAAACTCTTTGTTGTAATATAATTTGTCAGAACCATTCAAAGTATAAACAACTTCGAATGTTTCATCATCCAAATTTGCCTTTGATAACAAAAATTCTTTACTGTAAGACCGTTTGTCTGACGAATTTTCCCTGTTGACTGACGAATATGACTTTCCAGACTCAGACTTTGACTCAGATTCCTCATCAGTATCCAGCACCTGATCGACCACCTTTTTAATTATCTCAGACTCATGATCAGTATCGGACGAGGTAAACGTGACATCAATGTTATCTGGTAAAACATCAGTTGTGTCGGTTTTAAGCTTTATATTGACTGCTTTTTCAAGTTGCTCCTCGTTTGGTTTTCTAGGAGAATACCCTTCCCAAATTGGAGGTGGACACTTGTTATAGCTAACAGTCGGTTTCTTACCACAGTCTTTCTTCTTCTTTGGCTTCTCGTCTTGAAAAGCTTCCATTCCTGCAACAGTTGGGTAAATACGATCAATGAGATAATCAGAACTAGAATAGCTTTGTAACAAACGTCTAATTCTCTCATTCTCGATTTTTTCGGTCTCCAACTCTTGTTTCCACTTGGCACTCTCTTCGATGTAGAAATTTATGGCTTTTTGTTTTGACATCATAACTGCATTCATCATCGTCAGTGCTTGTTCTCTCTCTGAGTTCGTCTTTTGGAGACCAGTTACTGTTTTGTTTAAGACATCATACGATTCTTTCACGTAGTTGAGGTTGAACAGTAATTGCTCCTTCTTCTTCTTCTCGTACTCAGCAATTATATTGTCTTTCGCTACACATTCCTTGCAAGCTTCCAAACACTTCTCGCAAGGCTTGACAACTTCAACAATCTTTTCAATCTCGATTGTTTTCACAACTTCAATCACCTTTACTTCTTCTTTAACCTTCTCAGCTTCGATTACCTTATCATCACTCACCATCTCAGTCTTATCATTCTCTTCAGCAACACTTTCATCATTTTGAACATCATCTTCAGATTTCTTTTGTTGTTCTTTAGCAGCTCTTTTCTCCTTCAGTTTCTCCAAGCGTTCTGCAAAATAGAAATGAAAACTTTCAGGAGAAAGATGAGATTTTGCAACATTTATATGTTTCTCTTCCTTATCATCACTGCTACTATCAACTGGTGATTGATCAAATTGTACAGATTTTTCAGAATCAACATCTGATGAACCAGAATCAGATGGTGTTTGATCAAATACAACTTCCTTTTTAGAACTAACAACGTTTTCAACACTCTCATCTGAACTTTCTGAAATTTCCTCAACATATTCTGAAAGTTCATCAACACTTTCTGAATTTTCATCAGATGTAACAGACTTTTCATCCTCACTCGTCACATTCACTCCTATAGATTTCATCCATGTAGCAAACATATCTGGCTCTCTGACAATCTTGGCAATGAATGCTTTGAACTCTCCTTTTTCATCAATGAACATGTCCCAGCTGAAACCTTCAGGTAGTCTCTCATCATCTTGATCAACTATACAGGCTTTGCTGTCAGAAGATATGTATTTGTCCCAGCTGAAATCCACTAAACATGCTCTCTTAGAATCTTCAATCTTCCTACCATGATCCGTCTGTGAATCTTGTGATTGACCAACCTGCTGATAAATGGCTTTCCGGTAGTAGTCGTCTTTTCCGAACGGATTCTGAGCACCGTTAGCTTCTCTGTTCTTGCACTCCCGTTTGAAATGGCCTTTCTCCCTGCATCGAAAACAAGTAACTTTAGATTTATCAAAACCTAAAGTAGATACATGAGCATCAAGAAAGTCATTTCTCCCGGTGATTGTTTTGAACTTTTCAGCACGTCGAAGAACACTAGCGAGACACCATTTGATATCCATCAGTTCCATTTCTTTGGCGTCTATTTGATCGTAATCCTCTTTGGTGAGCATAGGATTTCCGATCCGACCAACAACAAGACCCTCATATGATAACAATACAGAACCAAGTAGAGCCATGTGGTCTTTAGCAGTGTCTTCTGAGAAGCTTTACCCTTCTGGAAGATTTAGAGCTATGTTGCACTGAATCACATAACTATTTCCAGTTTTCGTGCTTTGAGACTGAAAGCTTGTGTTAGATTCCTTAGGATTGACACTTGGAAATGAAGAGAATCTGCTGTTGCCTTTTGTTGAACTCTGATCAGCTTTTTCCGTTGAATCACCAGCACTGAAAGCAGTTTGGATTTTCGGACTTCTCTCAGCTTCGGGAACTAGAATGCTACCTTTATAGTACATCTTCACATCCAGCTGACCACTCGGACTGTTCATCCTAGCAATCTTCTGTTGTTCCAGATCCTGACTTTCGATCTTTTCGATGAACTGTGAGATCGTCAACCCGTCATAAACACCCGTGTTCTTCAGAATCATCAGATATGTTCCCCACTCTTTCTGTGGTAATGCATCAGCTAGCTTGTCTACCCACTCTTCACGATCTTTTTCAACACCAACATCGACAATGATCGCACTAAGTGGCAGTATCTCTCAATCAGCTTCTTTGTACCCTCTCCTGGTAAGCTGCTGAACAAATCAAACTCTTTCTTTAGCAACGCCTTCTTGCTTTTAATCATATTCTCGCTACCTTCAAACTTGACCTTAAGAGCATCCCATATTGACTTTGCAGTTTTGTCATGCTGTAGCAGAATGAATATATCTTCTTTGATCGCTTGCTGCAATAAACTGATCATCATCTTCTCGGCTTTGTACATCACCCGTTCCTGATCCGTGAATTCGTATAACTGTTTGATAACCTGCAAATCTGTTCGAAGCAACACATACTTTTTCAATATACACTCCCATGATCTAAGATGGTTTGCCTGAACCCAGTTCTCGAATCGATCTTTCCACCCGTAATATTCTTCGATACTCATCAATTTCGGGGGCTTTTGGGTGGTTCCTGTCTCGTTCTCTAAGTTCATGGCCTGAGCAATCGCAGCTGGACCAGACGGAGTAGCAAACGCGTTGTAAAACTCGGTATCCATGATGACTTAGCACGTTTTTCAATAACAGTGACAACCAAGCGAAACCCTTGAAGCGGATGTACAGATAAGCGGATCTCAAGATGACCAAATAAGCGAAATTGTTATGTTCACAGAAGCGAAACCACTGAATTACACATGAAGCGAAACTATGATGTATCAATAAGCGAAAATGTTGAAGCGGAAACTCTGATATGTCCCTTGAAGCGGAACCCTAGTGTACTCAGAAGCGGAACCTCACTTACTGATGACACAGAAGCGGAATCAAGCAACAATTTGAAGCGGAACCTTTGATTCTTGTGACACTCAAGCGGAACTACCACGTAATTTGAAGCGGAACCCCACAAGCGAAAATCCAATTTGTCAGATGAAGCGAGACCTTTCAAGCGAAACAATCAGATGTTCAAACAAGCGGAACCTAGTTCGAAGAAAGTTTGACCCATTTTTAGTCCGAATTTTGGCATGAAACTTTCCAGGATTTGTCTTTGATCTATTTCGCACAATCTGAGAAATTTTGACCCAAATCTGACCGTTACAACTTTCTGAAATGAAACTAGAAGGTGTAGAAGAAAGAAACAATGATGATATCTAGCTAATTTCTGTAGAAAACCTCCTCCCAAGCTCTCTGATACCAATTGTAGGATCGTGATCTTGACCCGAACGAGTCGTTCAGAGGCGTTCTCCTATGTTTCAGGTGCGGAATAACAAGAAACGTAGGTAGAAATAGCTTGCACTTCACTTTAATCCACTGTTTTATTGATTTATCAACGATTACAGCTCAAACGTCACACCGGCAGCACCTCGGTATGGAAATTGTCAAAGTTACAAATGAGTTCGCTTCAAGGGTATATATAGTATTCAGGTTTCGCTTCAAGTGACATGTTCACATAAGCGAAACTTTATGTGAACACTCAAGCGAAACCTTTAGCTATTGACCCTATAAGCGAAACCTCCCTATTACACACATACAATCTTCAGTTTTCTCGTAAAACACGCCCTAATCTATACAATGTAATGTTTGACTTGATCCAAGACGAAATCAACAGATGTAGTGCACCAACACTATATTTATACATATAGAAGTTGCATCGTTATAGAAGGCAAAAGCTTACAAACAAAAGAAGAGTGTAGTCGTGATGATGTTCTGCATCAACTAAATGAGCTTATTTATTTGTTTTAATAATAAAGAGAGTATGTTTATGATTGTGAATATCATTTGTTGATGCATTTATGTCTGTAATTTGTAATCATTATTTATATAACTGTGTAGGCTTTTGTATAAACGTTAAACATTGTGTAATGTTTGATTTTGTGAGAATTGATCAAAGTTAAACGATATCCTTCTGTGGTTTGACTTAGTCCAGGTCGACACATGATTTTCCAAACAACATCAGGTGTTGTTTGGAACTTGTGATATCGTTTGGATTGTTGTATGTCATTTGATTAACACCAATCGACACCCGGGTGTCGTTTGTAAAGAAACCAGACATCTGGGTGTCGTTTGTAAAGAAACCAAACGACATCCGGGTGTTGTTTGTAAGGAAACCAAACGACATGGCATGTCTTTGGAACTACTGGGTTTTAGTATAAATACCCATCTGGTTTTCATTTGTTGCTTACACCCTCGAACATAGAGTTGAGAGCATCCACTGTGTAATCAGTATCGAACTTTTATCGAAATTGAAACTTTTGAGTATATCTTACACTACAAGAAAAGAATACCTTTAGCGGCGACGGCAATAGCGGTGACAGGCCAAACGTCGCCGCTATTGGTCGATCCGCGTCCCACCACCTAACATCAATCCCCAGCCGTTGATCCTTACCCAGATCCAACGGTTGGGGACTTAAGAAGCAATAGCGGCGACATGAATTAGGGTATTAGCGGCGCCATGTTATCTCCGCTAAAGAACTGTTGACCCTCATCAAACCCCAGCCACTGATATCTTATCCAGATTCAAACCAGTAGCGGCGACGTTGACCTAATAGCGGCGACAAGGTGTCGCCGGTAATACTCGAATGAAATAAACCCTTTACAGCAGGATTTTTTCCCTCTTTCCTCACTTTCCCCCCTTTCTTCTTCTCTCAAGCGACGGATTCCGGCAAATTTCTTCAAATCGGTTAGTTTAAGTTTGTATCTTGTCAAATTTCTTCTCTATTTTGTCATATACATGTTATAGTTTATAATTTTTGTGTGTTTTTGTGTTTATGCTAGAGAAATCGGCTCACCGCCATCACCTCTCCGGTCACCACCATCACTTCTCCGGTCACCACCTCGTCTCCGCGGTCTACATCTACTTGAAAACTTGAAATTACGGTTAGTTTTATATGAATTTTTTCAAAGTTTAGAAAGTGTATAATTTTTTGTTTAGGTATGTAAATGTGTATGGAAGGATGTATGTTTGTATGTAAATGTTTGTGAAAATGTATAATGTAGGTGTATTTGGTGAAAATGAGTATATGTAGGTGTATCTATTTGTGTATGTAGGTGTATGTATGTGTATGTAGGTGTATGTAAGGATGTATGTTTGTATGTAAATGTTTGTGAAAATGTATAATGTAGGTGTATTTGGTGAAAATGAGTATATCTTGGTGTATATATTTGTGTATGTAGGTGTATGTATGTGTATGTAAGGATGTATGTTTGTATGTAAATGTTTGTGAAAATGTATAATGTTGGTGTATTTGGTGAAAATGAGTATATGTATGTGTATGTATTTGTGTATGTAGGTGTATGTAAGCATGTATGTGGGTATGTAAGTCTATGAATGAATGTATGTATGTAGGTGTATGTAAATGATGCACAATTGTGCATGTAAATGTTTGCAATTGGTGAAAAATGTGTATGTTAGTATGTATGTTTGTATAAAGTATGCAAATGTGTATGTATAAATTTTGTGGTATAAAGTATGTGTTAATGTGCATAAATTATGTTTAAGTTTCATGATTTCTATGTTTATGGTCATTTTTGAAAAAAAAAGTATGTTTAAGTTGATAATTTCTATGTTTATGTTTAGGTTTGTTGGTGCAGTTGTCTGTCGACTACATCTTAGTTCGAGTCTTAGGCTAGGGCTGATTGTATAGTGAACGGAAATTGAGTAATCATGTAATAGATAGGTCCGCTTATAGGTCATATCAGGAGGTCCGCTTATTTGTCACCATATAGGTTCGCTCATTTGTCAAGATGAGAGGTCCGCTTATATGGACATGTCCATATAAGCGAACCCATGTGCCTATATATAGGGGTGTCATATGAGCGATTCGAGAGTAGTGTGTGCATGTAAAGGCGAAGCCCTGCGAGTTTGTCTCCGGAACTTGTAATTTGTCAGCAAATCAATAAACGAGACGTTAAATAGTGAAATCAAGCTACACGAAGACCGAATCAATGAATTCCGCCTCTGATTCTGTCTAAGCACTCTTCTGATCGACTCGTCAGGTCGTATAACGATCCTACAAGTGGTATCAGAGCTTAGGAGGAAGAGTTCTTACCGTGTAGCTCGATTTTGGCTCAAAATTCTGATTTCTACACCTTCTTTTATCAGTTCAGAAAGTTTTACCGGTCGAAATTGATTCAAAAGTTCACAGATTGTGTGTTATTGAACATAGACAAACCCTTGAAAGTTTCAGACAAAATTATGGACTAAAAATGGATCAAAACAGCTTGGAACTTAGGTCCGCTTATTCGGACAGTGGATAGATTCGCTTATTTGGACACATTTTAGTAGATCCACTCCAAATAGCACCTAGGTTCGCTCAAGAGATCCGCTTTTAGAGACATTTTGTGTATAGGTCCATTCTAAATTGCACTTAGGTTCGTTCAAGTGGTTCGCTTATTGAAACAATCTGGTCCGCTCCAATAGACATCAAACAGGTTCGCTCATTGGGTTGTGGTCAGGTTCGCTCGTGAGGTTGTTTACTGGTTCGCTCATAGTGATTAATTCTGGTCCGCTCATTGGACTGAGACTGGTTCGCTCATTTGTACAATAGGTGATCCGCTTATTTGAACAATTTGTGGTTCGCTTTTCTGTCATAGTGGTGCTTCGCTTTGTGAACAACAAATTTGTTGAGATTATTTGAACGATGACAGAAATGTTTGATGAAGAAGAGAATAAGTTTGTTGAAAGTTTAAATAGATTTGGAAGGCATCGTAGAAGTCTGTATGATCAAGATGATAAGAGGATTTGGATTCTTAGACTTGAAAACTTTGCTTGTCAACAGAATGAAAGCTTGAAGGAGATGGAAAAAAGATTTGATTACTTGATGGACAAGTTAAAATCGTTTGGAATAAATTTGACAGATACTAAAAAGATATCAAAGTTGGAAGCTGCTTTACCTGCCGAATGGGATGATGTTCTAAAGAAATTAAAACAAAAGCCTAAATTCTCGAAATTACATCCATCTGATTTCATCAGTAAACTTCAAAAGCGTCATTATGAAAATTTTGAAAAGAAGAAAATATTGATGAATAAAATCAAAGAGAATCTAGATAAACTGAATCTGGGAAATCTGGATAAAATCAATTTGGATTTAATTACTGAGATTAATAAAAGAATTTGTATATGTTTTGGTGCAAAACAAAACATGAAGTATGATTATAAAAGAGGATATTATATTGATGAAAATTTAAAACCTCTTGACTTTGTTAAAATTGTTTGTGCAGGAACATACAAGGCAGAAATAAATGAAACGTCAATGAATGAAAAATCTGTGAAGAATGAAGTTTCAAATTCTGCATCAGTGTGCTCCAAATGTGACAGCTTCAAGACTGAGAATGAAACTCTTGAAAGATGCGGAAAGTTTGACATCGGAAGTCAAGAAGTTGGAAGACGAGAAGCAAACTGATATTAAACAGATTCTTATATTTCAGGAAATGTGTGAGAAACTGAAGGTTGAAAATGACAAACTCTTAAGTAATTTGAACCGTTTGACATTTGAAAACAAGAAGTTGAAAGAAAAAGAAAAAGTTTTTGAAGAGAAAATTAAGGATTTTGAAATTGAAAAATCAAGAAGTGAAAAAGAATTTCAAAATCAAATGAAAATTCTTGAAGATGGGAGAAATGTTTTTAGTCAAAACAACAATTAAAAGCAAAAATTGATCAATTCCCATCTTCAGAAAATTATAAAATTGGAGAAAGAAGGTGAATGTGCTAAAAAGAAAATCAAATAGTTGGAAAAAGAGCTTGAAAGCAAAAAGAATCTTCAGAAGATGAGGATTTCTGGATTAAACTGGAAAACAAGAATCTGAAAGCAAATGAATCAAAATTCCAAGAACAGATAAAAGTTTTGGAAAATGAAAAATCTGTTCTTGAAAATTTGAAGAATGAGAATGAAGAAACAATCAAGACTCATTTTGAGAGAATATCTCGGCTTGAAAGTGAAGCTGAGAATTCGAGGAACAAAATTGAGGAACTTGAAAAGAAATTGAAAGGTTTTGTGACTTCATCTGAGTTTTTGAATATTCCTTGTCCAAAACCGATCAATTCTGTTCCAATAAGTGACAATGTCACAAACTTTGACAATGTCAAAGTTGAAGATTGCGATGATGAAAAATCTGATGATGTAAATGAAAAAATAGAAAAACAAAAATTGTTTTTGAAATTGAAAGAAAAATTTCAGAAAACTGTTCTACAATCGACTGAAAAGGGAGAATGCTCTAAGCAAAAACCTTTGAAGAAGAAAGTGGAACAAAAACAAAAAGATAAAAATTTGAAAAATGTTAAAAAAGATAATAAAAGTTCATCAGATCGATCATCCAATCGTAGTGAAAAATTACAAAAAATAAAAAATGAAAACTCAAAAAATGTTGGTAATAAGTGGTGCAGGTCGGACCACAGTGCTCAAAAGCCAAATCCAACAAACATGAGGAAGGAATATCAGCAAGCCAGACAATGGTATGATCTGAGCGTTTGGTGTGAAGGTGGTATACGGTACGATAACAGAGTGTGTTACCGATGTGGTTATCAAGGACACATTGCTGTTAACTGCCGGAATTGGAGTTATGAGACCAGAAGATGCTACAATTGTCAGATCAAAGGTCACATTGCCAGAGATTGCCCAAGGAGATCGAATGAAAGATTGAGGGCTAATTCTCAGAAATCGGCAAAGATTCCAGTCAAAGTCAAGCCCCATGAACAGAAGGTTCTAAAACCTAAAGTTCAAGAACAGACAAGTCAAGAAAAGAAAGTTAAACTTTCACTGGGGCAAAAAGACAGACTGAGGAAGAAGAGGAAGAAGGCGAGAGAATATCTCGAGAAGATTTTGTCCTCGGGTTCATCCGTTAGAAAGAATAAGAGTTCTGATAAATCAACTTCCTCGGCTGCAAAGTCAAGCAAGATGAGTTCATCAAATACAAATCTGAGGACAAAAGAGGAAAAGAGGAAGAAGAAAATGGTCGGCGATGAATCTGACAGGTCAAAGTCAGACAAGCCACCTGCGGGCAATGATTCTGGTTCGTCAAAGCCAGAAGAGCCATTGGTTGAGGTAAAAAAGGAGAATTCAGGTTTAACAATGGATGATGCAAACTTTCCACCTTTGTTGAACAAGAATTCGAAATCACCCAAGGACCGTCAGGCTTGGGTGAATCTGTTTAAATGAAAAACCTGACTTGCCGGAGTTCCCAGGTTGGTAAGAGTGGAACATGAATCGGCATATTTCTTGAGAAATTTAACTTTGGTGATTTTTCGCCTCAAATGTGGTAAATCAGGGACATTAAGTTGTACTTGATTTTCTACAAATGTTGTTTGGGTTTTGAAACTGAAATTGTAAAATCTGTCATGCGTGTGTAGAAAACAAGATGATGAGATAACCCCGAATCTACAAATGTTTGGTAAACAAACTAATTTTTCCGGAAAAACCATTTTGATTGAAACAAACTTAAGTGTTTTGAAATCATTATGGGAAAATAGTTTGTTGAGAGGGGGGGTTCTGATTGTTTACGCCATGTGGATGGAGAATTGATGCGATTCTCATCAAGTTGTTAACTTTGTACAGTTTGTTTCAAATTTTCACAGAATATCAAAATTGAAACAGATTTTGATTTTAGGGGGAGTAAAATGTTAAAAAAAATAGAAATTTGAAAATGTCAAAAACATCGAAAAATTAAAATTGAGTTTTAGTGCGAATAGGGGAAATGATAAAACATCAGCTAGACTAGCACAATACGCTAAAGATTTGTAATGTATAAATGCAATTAAGCAGTCTCGCTAAAGATGTGTCGATAGGTTTTCACAGAATTAGTAGATCAGTTTGGGATATAAACATAAATTTTACTTGCGTCTACGTGGGGAACACCTCCAGGATATATAGGTAACCCCTGAAATCCTGTTTGAAGGGTCCCGCATTCTGAGATACTAGGTCTTTATGCTCAGTGATATCTGGGTTATTATCTCGGGACTTCTGCTGTATGGAAGTACTGACCTAGTCCCCGGATAATACTTTCTGCAAAAAGCTTTGAAATACAAGCTCGCCCTCAGCAATTTGATTAAACAATAAAATTGATAATCTTTGCTGTTGTAACAAAAGATCCTCTAAAGGGGACACACCCTAAAGTCGAAGCCGTCATCTCTCTGCGTATACGGAAGTATCGACCTGAGCTCTCACGGCCCTCGCACATAACCCTGTAACAGATATCAGCTGTGGTATACTCACATGTAAGACTGAATACGGGGGTCTGGATACGGGAGTATATACTGAGGTGGGACACATGTAGATGTTTAAGTTCGAAAACACTAAATCTGTATCCCGAACAAGTTGAACATTTTGTGAGAATTTAAGTGGATCAATATATCGACAATCAACGTGAACTGTTTAAAAGCTTAAAATGAAATAACAGCTTAACGGTGCTAGTATCTAGTCAGCAGCTGATATGATCCTCTTGCACGAACTCACAAAAATATGTTTGTATATATTTCATTTTTGCATTTTAATTGATGTTATTGCATTTGTGTTTCATATTTGAAAAATTCAAAAAGATTTTCGACAACTGATGTTGGAGAGCTGAAATTCAAAATCTCAAAGGCTAAACAAGATGAACATTTGGTTTGGTTAAAGTGATTTGAAATGGTTAATCAGATTTTGGAAAGTTTAATAAATTGTTAAATGTGAAAAATTCTTGGATATTCTTAAATGATTAGTTGATTCATTAAGTTGAATCACAATTGTGTTTGTTTGGGATAGATTGTTTGAGTTGTGCAGGTTTCTGATCCTGTTGCTACGGAAAGCCAGGAGATACATCAGAACCTGAGAAGAAGGTTAAACTGATGAAGCCAGGAGTTGATTTCAATGGTGATAACGATTTCCAGACGGCGATCCCAGCATGATCATAGGGGGAGTCTGATGAAAGTTAGAGCCAGAGAAAGATCCGGGTACATAATTCCAGGAAGAGTTCCTGAAGAAGACCGATCAAGATTGAAGAGCTGTCAATGTTTGAAGACTCTCACTGAAGATTCCGTCAACATTCAAGGGGGAGTCTGTTGGTGCAGTTGTCTGTCGACTACATCTTAGCTCGAGTCTTAGGCTAGGGCTGATTGTATAGTGAACGGAAATTGAGTAATCATGTAATATATAGGTCCGCTTATAGGTCATATCAGGAGGTCCGCTTATTTGTCACCATATAGGTTCGCTCATTTGTCAAGATGAGAGGTCCGCTTATATAGACATGTCCATATAAGCGAACCCATATGCCTATATATAGGGGTGTCATATGAGCGATTCGAGAGTAGTGTGTGCATGTAAAGGCGAAGCCCTGCCAGTTTGTCTCCGGACTTGTAATTTGTCAGCAAATCAATAAACGAGACGTTAAATAGTGAAATCAAGCTACACGAAGACCGAATCAATGAATTCCGCCTCTGATTCTGTCTAAGCACTCTTCTGATCGACTCGTCAGGTCGTATAACGATCCTACAAGGTTTGAGAAAAAAATATATTTAAGATGATAATTTGAATGTTGTGTATGTGTAGGTTTGAAAAAAAAAAGTTTAAGTTTGATAATTAGTATGTTTGTGTTTAGGTTTGAAAACATTTATATTTAACTTTGAAAGTTATATATTAGTTAGGAAATACCCTCCTTGAATTAAAATTATCATTTAAAACATAACGAACATAGAAAATACCCGCCAAAATTGAAATCACCATTTAAAACAAAAGGAGCTAAGAAAATACCCGCCAAAATTTAAACCATCATGAAGAACATTACATATTTAAAAAATCGTGCCTGATATTGAATTCATCATTTCAAACATAACGAGCTAAGAAAATACCCAATCGAAAATACCCAATCTATTAGATACACATGCTGTAACATTTGTAACTTTATAGGGATTATGTTTTCGGTATTGCTTATATTCGCTTATCTGATGGCGGATGTGGCCCCATGGGGACATGGGGGTGACGGCACTGGTGATCCACCGCCTCCTGGTGGATTTCGTGGCACGCACGAGACTGATAGTAAGTCATTTACTAAATTATTTTCTAGTCCTTAAATTTTATATATTATAAATGTTGTTACTAATTATTTTTGTTTTAATTGCAGCGGTTCCCCGAAGAGGGTTAGGGGGAAAGCCAAAAACGAGAAACTACGGCGTCTGGTAAAAGCGGGGGGGGGGGGGGCTGTATCGCTTACGTTTGACAGACAGGTCACGTATACCCCTGTTGGTAAATCAAGAGATTTGTTTTCAAGGGAGGCCGGCCTGTATATGTGGCGGACCATCCCGTTTGATAAAATTGGATAGGATAACGTTGAACAACATTACAAGGATGCCCTCATGAACCACTTACGGGTAAATAAGTTATATGCATAAAATTTTATCAAATATTTAAGCACATGCAAATCTAATTTATATATGATATTTTAATTTTTTATTTAATTTGTAGGAAAATTTCAATTTTGATGAAGTGGAACGTGCTTTAGAGTCGAGAAACTTGACGGGTGGCATTAGGACTGTGCTTATGAAGTGATACTCTGACCGCAAGTACGATGCAAAAAAAATATTTAAGAGCCAGGGAGGTTACAATGATATTGAGAGGGCAAGGGCATACCATCCCGCGGATGTGCCCTATGATAACTGGTTGAGTGTTAATGCACTTTAGGTGATCAGTGCATGACTCCCATGTTACCAATGAAAGGATGAAGATCTCAAGACCAATGAAGACCATGCACTGATCAAGGGGGAGTTTGTTAATGCACTTTAGGTGATAAGTGCATGTCTCCCATTCTATAGGATCTTTATTGTACATATAGTGAAAGATAGTCCCAACTTTATCCTAGGACATTTTGTCCAAGTTTTAGGATGGTCTTTTGTCTGAGTTTTGCTTGTGTAGTTTGTTTGTCCGGGCTTTCTAGTTTGTCTTGAAAGTCCGGGTTTTGCCTTGTATATATACCTTTATGTGGAATAGACAAAGCGGCGATTCTGTGTGAAATTCTGTGCACCTAACCCTAATCATTGTGTGTGTTTTTGTCTGGCGGCTGCTTTCTGTGAGTGACGTCATTCATCTTCATCATCAAGAATACTCAGTGTATTCTTGATTTCTCTCACAAATCTTTGCATACTAGTGTTTCATCTGCAGTGGTTAATCATCAGGTGGATTCCGCACACCTGTTGGTGGCTTTAGCTGAGTGAGATCTTGGATTAGGAGGCCTTACAAGTGGTGTCAGAGCAGTGTGCTCATACTACTGTAGGTGTTTCTTAGTTTGAAGGTTTTTGTGAGAAAAGTTCAATCTTTGATGGGGTTTAGTGAGAGTTGAGTGAGTTTTTGTGTTTTATTCATGATTCTTCATTCATATCTAGTGATTTGATGATGGATTTTGAGTAGTTTGGTGATTTTTAGTGTTGTTCTTCATCTGGGTTTTACAGGGGTTTTTGGTTCTTGTTCATACAGAGTTTGAAGGTTGAAAAAGATTCTGAGTTTGATCTTTGGAAGCCTTGTCCGTGGTTTAAATTCTGTGTTTGTGTCTCCGGGGTATTGTTGAACCAGTGTGTAGTCACATTGGGGAGATAGTCCGGAGATTGGTTCTTCTGAGTTTTGAAAAACTATTATTAGTCCGAATTTTTAAGATTGTTCTGTCCGAATTTTTGTCTGCTCTTTGTAGTCCGAATTTTAGTATAAACTTTATTGTGTCCGAATTTTAGATTATAATATTGGCCCCAAGTTTAATTAGTGTCCGACTTTTATTGAATTTTATTTAGAGTCCATTTTTAAACATCTGTCCGAATTCTTTGACTTCTGTTTGAGTCCGAGTTCTTTGACTTTTGTTTATTAGAGTCCGATCTCTTTATTTAGTTTTTTAAATTTAGTTTCTCAAGTCCGAATTTTAGCTTTTCCTTTCATTTTTATTAGTTGTCCGAGTTTTATCTCTTTTATATTATAAGAGTTGACTTTTTAGTTTTATTCTTGTCAGACCTTTTTAGTTTTAACTCTTTTATATTATTAGTGTCCGAATTTTTTAATCTTATATTATTTTAAGTGTCCGACTTTTAGTTTACAATAGAGTAGGAGTCCGACTTTTTTATATGGTTTTAAGTTTGAGTTGAGTCCGATTTTTTTTTAGTTAAAAGTTTTAGGTTGTCCGAATTTATGCTATTCTGTTTATTATTATTATACTAGTCCGAGTTTATTGGTTGTCGTGTGTCTGAGTCTTGAGAGTCCAACTTTTAAACTTGTATTAAGTGAGTAGGTCCGAGTTTTTTTATGTCTTAGTAGGTCTGAGTTCTTTCAAGAGAGTAGGTCCGAATTTTTTTTTAACTATATTTGAGTCCGATTTTTTTAAGACTTATTATATCCTTGAGTAGGTCCGTGTTTCTTTTAGTATTTTAGAAGTTTGTTTCCTTTTATTGAATAGGTCCGAATTATTTGTCCAATCTCTTAGTGAGTCCTAGTTTTATATTAGTTAAGTCCGAATTTTTAGTCCAAAGTTCTCTGTGTCCGAATTTTGTAGCGTCCGAGTTTGTTTTTCTGTTTGTGTTTATTTCAGGTTTTTGTGATCCGGGTTTCACACTCTGATTAAAGCTCAGACATTTCACTCCGTGTTTTTCTCTCCGAGTTTGGACTTAGAAAATCCTTTCAGTAACACAGTTCTTGCTTGGAAACCTACTGTTGTTTTCTGAAATGGCAAACAACAATCTAACTGCAATGGTGCAAAACCTCAAGCACAATGCTGAGGTAGGGAGTAACGACAAACCTCCTTTGTTGATAAACGAGCTTGATTTTCCTGAGTGGAAGGAGCGTTTCGAAAGATATGTACGAGCAAAAGACATCAAAATCTGGTTGTGTATCGTTAAAGGAAGGAAAATCTGGTTGTGTATCGTTAAAGGATGTTGTTTTCTGAAATGGCAAACAACAATCTGACTGCAATGGTGCAAAACCTCAAGCACAATGCTGAGGTAGGGAGTAACGACAAACCTCCTTTGTTGATAAACGAGCTTGATTTTCCTGAGTGGAAGGAGCGTTTCGAAAGATATGTACGAGCAAAAGACATCAAAATCTGGTTGTGTATCGTTAAAGGATGTGGAGCTACTCCAGTACTTACGTTGACGATTGATACGTATTTGGCACTCACTAACGACCAAAAGAGATTTTTTGACTGTGAAGAGAAAGCTCTGTCAATGATAACGATGGCAATGTCGCAATCTATACTTCATACGTTCCGTAGGAGAAATAGCTCAAAGGAATTGTGGGTTAGTATGATCCAGCGATATGAAGGAAACGAAATGTACAAGAAGCGACGTCTCGAACGTTTGAAAACTCAATTCGTTGTGTTGAAGGCTTTAAGAAATGAATCATTTGATGACACAGTGAACTGATTTTATCATCTGCTGAGTGAACTTGATAGAAGTCAAGAGGGTATCTACACTGAATTTGAGAAGGTTGAGAAGTTTCTGAATTGTCTTCCCAGAGAATGGAATATGTACACCGCATTGATTAGAGAGGGTGTTCTCTATGAGGAGCTCTCATTGGAAGAAGCTGTTCAAAAACTGAAGGGTTATGCTTGGAATATGGAAGATCAAGCATCTGATTTCGAGAAGCTCCAAGATCCTAAGTTATATAAGGCTTCGAAACCAACGGAGAAGGGTAGTAATGGTGGGGTCGGTGTTGCTTTGTATTCGGAAAATGAAGGTTCTGCAAGTGAACACACCTTTATAAGCAACAGTGTTAGTTCGAGTGGAACAACCAATTCCAATCAAGGGATGTACTCTTCTAGTGGAGCTCAGAAATCTCAAGGAACAAGTTTGAACATTCCCAAGATAGATGCAAGCGGTTTGAAGATGATTGAAGAAAACATGAGTCTGTTGGCGTCCTTCATGACTGCCTACGAGAACTTCTGTCTTGGGAAGCTCGTTGAACCGTCTAGTCTCGATGAGGACTTTGATCAGATAGATCAAGACGAAATGGAAGAACTTGATCTACAACTCAATATGGCACTGCTAGTCCGTAGAGCGAAGAAGTTTCTGTTGAAGACGGGTAGGAAGTTCATAGGAGGTTAGACAAAGACTCGAATGGGAGTCGACATGTCAAAAGTAAAATGTTACAACTGTGGTATCTACGGGCATTTCGCACGTGATTGTCGAAAGCCGAAAATGGAAAGATCTGATAGAGACAACAACTCCCGAGGAAACAATTCAAGACCTCACAACAATGCATCAACCGCTACCTCTAACTCAAGTGCTCGTCCAAGTGGGTCTGAAAATCTTACACCTTCAACAAACAATGCTATGGTGGCTCAACCTCTACAGAGTGTGACTGAGCCTTATGACTGGGGTTGTGCTTTGGAAGACATCTCAGGAGCTATTGTGTCACAAGCATTTATAGCTGAAATTGTGAACGAAGAAGTGTATGAAGAGGTTGTCGAAGAGACTAGCATTGAGGAACTTGCGGTTGTAGCTGAAGTTTTTGGGGAAGAGTTGGATTCGGGGAATGTTGCTGAGAATGAAGATTCCTCGATTGAAGAGACCGTTGAAAAATCTAACAAGACAGAAGATGGAGAACAGGAAGAACGTTTTGAGTTCGACATCTCCACAGCTGAAATGCAGCAATTTGCGGATGCAGAAGCTAAAAGATTGGAAGAAAACTCCGTTGAAAACGAGGCTTGTGCATTCATGGCTGGCATTGAGGTAAAATCATCTTCTGTAGATAAGCAATGTGCTAGATGTGTTGAGTTTGTAACTAAGATTGATAGATATGCACTTCATAACACAATCTTAATTGCAGATTTAGAAAAATCCAGAGAACTCATTGCTGTTTTGTCTAATTCGGATAAAGAACACCGAATTAAGATAAAAGCACTGAAAAATGATATCTCTGAATTTGAGAGACTTGTGGCTCAGGGAAATCTTAGAAATCAGGAATTAAAATCTGAACTTGAAATGAATCAAAATTGTGTTTTGGAAAAGAATAAAATCATTTTGGAAAAAGATAATCTGATTTTAGATTTGCAACGAAAGATTGAAATGTTCAGGGATTCATCCGAAGTGATGAATTTCTGTATTAACAGCCAACGTCTCAAAGAATCTGAGGAAGAAATGTTCGGCATTGGTTATACTAAGGTGCCTCCTCCGGTAAACCATAAGTGTCTGAGTTTTGTTTAGGACAAAAGTCAGAGTTTTGCTTGTGTAGTTTGTTTGTCTGGGCTTTCTAGTTTGTCTTGAAAGTCCGGGTTTTGCCTTGTATATATACCTTTATGTGGAATAGACAAGGCGGCGATTCTGTGTGAAATTCTGTGCACCTAACCCTAATCATTGTGTGTGTTTTTGTCTGGCGGCTGCTTTGTGTGAGTGACGTCATTCATCTTCATCATCAAGAATACTCAGTGTATTCTTGATTTCTCTCACAAATCTTTGCATACTAGTGTTTCATCTGCAGTGGTTAATCATCAGGTGGATTCCGCACACCTGTTGGTGGCTTTAGCTGAGTGAGATCTTGGATTAGGAGGCCTTACATTGAGAACCATCGAAGGTTTCCGGGACGAAAAATATATTAAAAGAAGCAAGGCCAACATACTAGTACTCGAGAAACAACAATTCCCATGCCGTGGGGGGACATCGTCGTACGGTAGCACCGCCTATAAAAATGTAATGTTTTATGTATATGTACGCATGTGTAAGCTTTTGTTTATTTAATGTCTAATCTAAGTTTAATGTTAAACATGATATGGATATGGATTGGGTACCTACGTATGCTAAAAGCCACACAGACAATCAAGGGAATTGGGTTGATCCGGTTGCTTAACAAAATTACGTAAGTATTTCTTTTAAGTATTATTTTCTATAACAAATATATATATATACACATATATATTTAATCATCTTCGTAAAATACAGCGGAACATACAACAGGCCACAAATGAATGGAGCGGTGATGGTCCTCCAATTGCCCCGTATCAGGAAGAGAAGAGTTGGGAGAGCGGCGAGGATGGTACTGCGTGATGGGGCCTAAACCTTCTTCCAACACGTCCTCGAACACGTCCTCGAACATGTCGTCTTCGCAAGCTCGGACGCAAGAACCCTTTTCCGAGGTAAACTACGCAATTTATAAAATGACAAACGAACGCATGTTTCCTTGTTAAATATATGTTGGTAGCGTTAATTAATATGCTAATATACGTTTTGATATCTATTATTGTAGGATTTTGTTAACAGCTTGTTCCAAACCCCGTCCTTTTTGAACCAACTTAACAACTATCTTGCTTGACAAGGAAAAGGAAAAGGAAAGTCAAAAGACTACGATTCTGATGACTTATTCGATAATGAATCCGACGACGAGTGACTTGTTGTTTTTAATGTATGATTTAATTAAACGTTGTAGGATTATAATGTACAACTTAAACGTAGTTTTTAACTATATTACCTTTAGTATATGTTGATTATGTTCATGGCGTATGTTTGCGTTGTTTGAAATAGGCAGGTTCTGTTTTTTCGGCCGTAAAACAACATTTGACATTTTTTCAAAGAAAATCTTATAGAGAAGACATGTTGTCTCTATAAGTGAAAAATTTAAATTATTTTATTTAAAAGAATATCCTATAGAAACGAAAAGTCATCTCATATCTATAAGTGAAAATGGTTAAATTGTTTTATTTAAAAGAAAATACTATAGAGACGACAATGCGTAATGGGGCTTGGAATCCTCTATTCACGCCCACCACCCCCACCCCCATAGGCAGGCATTAATGTGACAATTTTGATTTGGATTGTGATTAAATCACGGGTGAAGAATTTTGAATACCAAGGATATGACCATTGGCAACGGTCATTTCATTAAAATTTTGTTTTTTTACCTATTTAAACCCATTATGTAACTATTCTTGATTTAAATCACCTGTGAAGAATTTTGAATGCCAAGGATATGACCGTTGGCAACGGTCATTTCATTAAAGAATTCCTTTTTTGTTTACCTATTTAACCATTTCTACACACAATTCTTCTACAACTTCTACACTCTTATACACTTCTATATACACATTCTCTACAAAAAAAAACTACATGAAGATGTACCCTTATGGAAATCCATACAACCCCGTTTTTCTCGATCACCCCACCACCGCACCGAACACCCAAATGCCGCTAAATTATTTGATTAGTCCTGATTTTTTCGAAAATAAAAATGTCAACATTTTGAATCACAATCTTTTTAGCATGATACAAAACATGCTGATGTACGCTTTGGGTTTCCAACAAAACGCCAATGGTCTTCAACCACAGGCTCAAACACAACTACCCACAAGTGTTCTGGGACACAACCAGAGGTAGTGCCTGAGACGCCACCGGACAAGGCGGGAGCGTCACAACCTCGCAAATCGTCATACAAGAAAAAAAATCCCTACAACCCAAAGGTCAAGAAAACACATACGGCGTGGTCAACAACGAAGAATACGCTTTGGCTCGTGCTTGGCTCGATGTATCCAAGGACCCTTTAGTTGGTAAATAATTTTCTTATTATTTATATTTTTTTTCTTTTCCATCATTAAAATTATTTCTTAATAGTTTTATTTTCTATTGTTTAATAACTTTATAATACCGTACACCAGATCAAAGAATGAGCAAGTGAAGGGATATGCGGGTGTAAGTAACCAAATACAAAATAACATATACAACTGGATGATGACTAACCAGGGGAGTAGGCAAGACGACCCTCACATCAAACAAGAAGCTTTGGTTGAATTCCAAGCAACGAAAGGGTTGTTCGACTACATTAAACCTTGGAATCTCTAAAGGAATTGCTCTAGGCCAGGTTGTTACTCCAGGTCCGAGTTTTCCCGTTCTGTTTGTTTGGCGTCAAGCGACTGGAAATGATACACATATTCTTTTCTTGGTGAGTATCCAGGCTTTCATGCAATTCCAGAGATGTTACTCCTTCCTACCTTTCACGAGTGCATGTTTTTTGTCTTGATCATGCTCATGAAGTAGAGCAACCACTCTGCTCAGTTGCTGGAGTTCATATGTTACTTCTTTGTCATCAAGGCACAATTTTCTCTTATATACATGTAATAAGGGTGCCGACTATGGTTTGGGAGGATTTACGCATTAAAGGTACCTACTAGGCTACTTTTAACATTATTTTTAACTTGTTTTCTGTTTTAGTGGTGCGTTTTTTACATGTTTGATCAAAGCTTCAATCTCTAGTCAAACATGTGTCAAAATTGTCTAACATACTTTTTTTTTTTTTTTTGAAACGTCAACTTCATAATCTAACATATTTCTTTAACTGACACATAAATGTACACTATTTGCTGATTTTCCAGAGACAAATGATGGAGCAAGAGTAATGGGCAAAGAATTGGGAATTTCTGATGATATGTGGACCCATAATGAATATAAAGGTATTATAGAACAAGATAAGACAATGATACAATGGGCTTCGGATGATGAAGAAACCGTAACTGCTAACCGAGATTGGGCGGTTAAATTGGGGATTGAAATTTTCTACAGTGCTAAACTTGGTTGCTGTGCATTCAATAGGAAACAAATGCCTTATAATGCATTTAGACAAGATTCTCCATCCAAGGACCAATCAGGCCGGCACAAAAAGATTTTTGTGGCGGGTAGATGGTGTGGGAAAGTATGGGTGTCTAATCAAGTTCATCCTATGTTAATAGTAAAAGATGACCATGATGATTATCACTCTGAGTTCAGCCTTGGTAAGTAAAATGACTTTAACTCTTTTGTTGGGAAACATAAGTTCACAAAACAGTAAAAGATTTTAATTTTTTTGTTAAAAATAGGTTTCAACGGCGCCGAAGCAGTGAACACGGGGACACCAGGATGGCTGCGAGTAGCGAGAGATGCCGCAATCAGAAGAGTTTCTATTGACATTGCTCCCATAGTTTCTGACTCACAGCTGCTGTATGATCTAGCAATGCCATTGTCTTCAAGGTTCAACTAATTCACTAACTGTGACCAAATATTTTATATATGTGTCGATCTGGGTTGGTGTTTATCTGAAACAGGTCAAATCCTTTTAAGTGGGCCAATATCTCTTTCAATGAATTCAGCCTCTTAAAAAATATTCAGATTATTATTGTAATAATTAATGCATATAACATGTTAGGTAATTTTATTAAATAAGAATAGATTATTATGACAATAGTTTTACTTTGGTCATAAATAATAATCCATGTCTTTTTTAATAGAAAAAAAAAAATTAAAAGGGACAAAGAGGTTTTTGAAGGTCAACCTGACCCAACCTGAATGACCCGTCCATTTTCCTAGTCTTCCCTAGATCTAAAAAACGCTTGAGAAAGTTCCTGAATCACAAAAGGCAAAAAGCCTGAATCACAAAGTTCCTGACTGAGTGAGAGGTTTACGAGTGAAGGAGATGCCTTCGTCAAACGAACTTCTGTGCAAGATGTTATGCATAGTAATGAGCCTCTAGATACACTTGGGAAAGGATCCCCAATCACCCTTCTTTCATATGATGCTTTAAAATGTTTAGTTCCCCATCGTTTTAGTTTTAATTTGAATGTTGATGATAGTGTTGTTGATAGAAGACCAAAAAGAATTTTTGATTCTTCATACGGTCAACCCAACAAGAAGGCTCACCCTGCAAGTATTTTTTCATGTGTTACTTGCGGGTCCCGATGCTATTCGTCTGTAGCCATTGTACAGCCATCAAAGCCAGCTGCACATTATCTCATGTTGAATAAGTATTTAAATGTATTAGATCCTGGACTTTCTTCAGGTATGCAATTATTAATGCAAAATGTCAAACTCAGAAAAATACTTTTCGAAGAGGCCCGTTTTGTATACTTGAGATTGCTTTGTATCACGTTTCTTGATAAGTTTTTTGCTTATGTAAAAGGGAAATTATTGAAGGGCAGTTCAAGTACTCGAGAGCAAAAAGACATTCCAGCACTTAAACTTTTGTCTTTGGCTTATTTTGATTCTTCTGACTCTGAAGAATGCTCTGAACCCACCAAGCTTGTTTAGGAATCTAACCATGCTTTAATCAGCATAAGGCCAATGAATTCATCAGCCCATGAAAAAGACTCTTCAAGATTGCATGTTTTTTTGTCTTGAGCATGCTTGTGAAGTAGAGCAACGGCTCCGCTCAATCGGTGAAGTTCATATGTTGCTTCTTTGTCATCAAGGTACATTCTCTTTAATAAAAAAAGTGTTGCTTGATGACAAAGAAGCAACAGATGAACTCCACCAAATGAGCGGAGCCGTTGCTCTACTTTACGAGCATGATCAAGACAAAAAACATGCAATCTTGAAGAGTCATTTTCACGGGCTGATGAATTCATTGGCCTTATGCAGATTAAAGAATGGTTAGATTCCACAACAAGCTTTGTGGGTTCAGAGCATTCTTCAGAGTCAGAAGAATCACCATAAGCCAAAGCCGAAGGTTCGAGTGCTGGAATGTCTTTTGTTCTCGAGTACTTGAATTGCTTTTCAATAATTTCCCTTTTACATAAGCAAAAAACTTATCAAGAAACGCGATACAAAGCAATCTCCAGTATACAGAACAGAACGGGCCTCCTCAAAAAGTACTTTTCTAAGTTTGACATTTTGCATTAGTAAAGGCATACCTGAAGAAAGTCCGGGATCTAATACATTTAAATCCTCATTCGACCTGAGATAATGTGCAGCTGTTTTTGATGGCTGTACAATGGCTAGACACGAATAGCATGGGGACCCGCAAGTACCACATGAAAAAATACTTGCAGGCTGAGCCTTCTTGTTGGGTTGACCACATGAAGAATCAAATACTCTTTTTGGTCTTCTATCAACAACACTATCATCAACATTCAAACTAAAACCACGGGGAACTAAACTTTTTAAAGCATCTTCCGAAAGAAGAGTGATTGGGGACCCATTCCCGAGTGCATCAAGAAGCTCATTACTATGCATATCATCTTGCACAAAAGTTCGTTTCACGAAGGCATCTCCTTCACTTGTAAACCTCTCTCTCAGTCTGGAACTTTGTGATTCAGGCCTTTTGCCTTTTTGTTTACAGCAAAACATAAAAATGCAAAAGCTTTAAGTTTTAGGGAAGACTAGTAGAGTAGCAACATGGATGGGTCATTCAGGTTGGGTCAAGTTGACCTTCAAAAACCTTTTTGTCCGTTTTAATTTTTTCCTATTAATAACATATCGGTTATTATTTATGATAAAAGTAAAACTATTTTCATAAAAATCGATTCTTATTTAATAAAATGACATACCATGTTATATGCATCAGGTATTTCAATATAACCTGAATATTTTTTTAAGAAGTTGAATTCATTAAAATACGATATTGGCCCACTTTAAAAGGATTTGACCTGTTTTAGATAAACACAAACCCAGATCGACACATATATAAAATATTTGGTCACAATTAGTGAATTAGTTGAACCCTGAAAACAATGACATTGCTAGATCATTCAGCAGCTGCGAGTCAGAAGCTATGGGAGCAATGCCAATAGAAACTCTTCTGATTGCGGCCTCTCTCGCTACTCGCAGCCATCCAGGTGTCCCCATGTTCACTGCTTCGGGGCAGTTGAAACCTATTTTTAACAAAAAATTTAAAATCTTTTACTGTTTTGTGAACTTATGTTCCCCAACAAAAGAGTTAGTCATTTTACTTATCATGGCTGAACCCAGAGTGATCATCATCATCATATTAACAAAGGATGAACATGATTAGACATCCATACTTTCCCACACCATCTACCACCACAATAATCTTTTTGTGCGCGCCTGATTGGTCATTGGATGGAGAATCTTGTCTAAATGCATTATAAATAACTGCATTATAAGGCATTTGTTTCTTATAGAACGCAGAGCAAGCAAGTTTAGCACTGTAGAAAATATCAATCCCCAATTTAACTGCCCAATCTTGGTTATCAGTTACCGTTTCTTCATCATCCAAAACCCATATTGTATCATTCTCTTATCTTGTTCTATAATATCTTTATATTCAATATGGGTCCACATATCATCAGAACCATCATTTATCTCTGGATAATCTGCAAATAGTGTACATTTACGTGTCAGTTAAAGAAATATGTTAGACAATTTAGACATATGTTCGACTAGAGAATGGAGCTTTGATCAAACATGTAAAAAACGCTCCGCTAAAACACAAAATTTTTTTAAAAATAATGTTAAAAGTAGCCTAGTATGTATCTTTAATGCATAAATTCGTATTGGTCATACAAGCTTCCAGGCAGATATTCATGCTTGCTCCATAGTCCAACAGAGCCATGTGGATCTTCAACTTTCCCACTTTAGTAGGAACAAGCGGTGTCCCTGGCTCACTTTCTTCTCCTTTATCTCTTCCCTCTATTACACTTGCAACTACTCGGGAAGAAGAGGCTAAGCAGTTATCAACAAATTCAGATTTAGGAATGATACTTACGGAGTTAACTCTAGCATAGGAAGAACTGCTATTTTGATGCTGAGGATTCTTTGTGGTATCACTAGACAGTCTGCCCGAATCCTTCCGTACTTGAGCTACATCGGTTGCTAGTTGAGCAACTTGCTTTTTCTAAAGTTTGGTACGCCTTGGACTGCATTTCCTGGTCTTTTCGGTTCTGCGTCAAAATTTCCATCATCTCATTATTGGATCCTTCATTCTTATTGCTCGTTCTGCCTTGATCCGAGTTCTGCTGATAACTTCTTTGATTGTAATTCTGGTTGTTGTAAATAGGCTGTCTGTTTTGATATAGCTAACCTCCTTGAGTAGGTACCTGAAAATTAGGATTAGACTGATTAGCACTATTACCATATCTAAAATCTGGGTGATTCCTTAAAACCTGGATGATATGTGTTTGAATTCATATCAAATCTCTGCTGATCACCATAAACCTGGTTAACCTCTTCCTCAGCTCCTATGAAGTAGTCCGGACAATCTCTCATAACATGGCCTATTTCACCACACACATCGCACATTGGATAAGACTGGGCAGCACGTGTTAACAGACTCAGAACTAACGCAAACTACTAAAAAATGCATTGTGTTTTGACCAAACATCATCGACCCGAGTTGACCAGCTGACCCGTACCCCGATTCTGACTCGTTTGACTGTTTTGACCTGAACCCGAACCAAATCTGACCCGAGACCGTGCCCACTCATTTCTTTGAAACCCTAACCCGACAACACAAAACCCGAATAGTCCCGACCTCCGAAACCCAAACCAAGATAATCACCACTATCCCCGCCGCCGGCCGGCCTAGAGCCGCCGGCTGCGGTGTCGAGCCACTACCGCCAGTACCACCTCGGCTATCACCTACCACCGTCATACCTCGCCCCACCTGAAACAACAAACATCGGCCGAAACTACGTGGATCTACAAGGATCTTGAAGAAGGAAAGAGGTTAGAGGGGCTTACCGGAGACGAAAATTGCACTTCCGTTGCTTAAAATGAATAACCGTCATCGGGATCGTGTTTAGGAGGTGTGGTTTCGGGAAGGGGGCGGGTATGCGCCATCACACGCTGAAAAATGGTCGCCGGACCACCGCTGCCGGAGGTGGCGCTACCGTGCTGCCGCCGCGGCTCCGCCGTGGCCGCCGTATATCGTCGTCGGCTCCGCCGGCTTCCCCGGCCGGAGTCTGGTCACCAGACAAGAGGGAGAGAGAGAGTGAGGTGTGTGTGTGGCTAGGGTTCGAAGAGAAAATGAGGAAAATGGGTTATAATGTGGTATTTATAGTTAGGATTTAAGTGGGTTGGGCCCAAGGCCCATTAGCCCGTTTCTTGTGTTTTGTGAGTCCAATGCGTCTACCAGGCCCGTTTTCAAACCCGAACTTCGTGTAATGTCGTAGAATGTCATTTTTGGATCATAAATATGTAAAATAGTGTCGGAAGTAGATGTTTGACGCGTTCGTTCATCGGTTGCGTTAAAATTGTGTAAAATGCTTCTGTGGTCGTTACTAGTTCGTTTTTTGATCCGATTTTGGCTGAGAATATCAAAATTCGATTACAAAGCTAATTATGATATAATATTTCAGTTTTCAAATAATACGCAAGTCCGATGCTACCGTTTCGTTGTCGGTACGTTTCAGTAGACACGTTTTTCGTTCACGTATGCGTTCTGTGACTTTCAGAAGCAGCAGGATAAATTCGCAAAACCAATTCATGTGTTTAAAATATACGTATAAGACTCGTATTTGTCGGTGTTGTCAGTATTTCTTCCCGTTTATCGCTCGTCAGGTTTCCCGCAAATCACCATTTGCGTATTGTAAAGCCGAATAGATATTCCTAGGCATTCCAAAGGCCTAATTACGTTAATTTGTGTCCTAAAACAGCACTTGTAATTGTTTTAATGTTTGTTATGTGCGTAATTTATAACCGAAACTTACCGGTTGTCACATGGAATATAGTCTAGTCGCTAATTATTCAATGTACTTTTATTATTCTTTCGTAATGTTTAATGCACAGAAACGTAGTCATCCATTAATTTTGGTTTAAGTTAAAGTTACTTACATTACATAATTGATATTATTAGTTTATTATTTATATATGCATTCGATCATTATAGTTGATTAAAAGTAACTTTCTTATAATAATATTCTAAACCTAAATGATTTATAATGATGCAATGGTGGTCGCACGTTGCAGTGCTGTTATTGACATGATAAAGTACATAGAAAGAATCATATGGAGTTGATGTGGCTCCATTTTAGATATGGAAAGTAGATATAAAAAACATGTCGTGATAGTAATATAAAAGAAGAAAGTTGAAACGCTAATAAACATGCCATTACGCTAAATTCGTAATTTTATAAAACATCAAAATTTATAAGGTGTAAGAAGATGGCGAAAAAAAGCGTAAACAAGCAAAACACTTAATCAATTTTGATGGCTTGTACCTTTTTGCTTTGATTACTGGTACTTTTTGCTTTGATTACTGGTACATTGTAACACAAATCCATTTTCGATGAAACTGATACTGATACATAGATAAAAGTAAGAATGTCGCAACGGTATATTCAAAATTTTATAAAACTTCATAATTTAAATTATAAAAGAAGAAAAAGAAAACCAAAAAGTTAGGAGTGTGCCAATTTATAAATTCTGGTTGACCAAAAGGAAACTAAAAAAAAAAAATAGAAAAGTTTCGTGTTTAAATGACAAGCCCATTTGAAGTTGAGGGGCCATATATATTATAACTTCACAGAGGAGAAATATTACAACTTTAAAATTAACATGCTCAAAAGTATTGACAATGGTTAGACACTTGGTGAAGTGGTAAACTATTTAAAAAAAAAAGGAAAAAAGTGTCATTGGTTGAGATTGGAATGGACCCCACCCCACACTACCCCCTCTCTCTCTCATACCCTCCCTTCACCACTTCGGCAAGCCTACACCGATTTGGCAAGCTTTTGAGTGGCAAACTATGTTGGCGGTGGTGTTACCAATTGGCAAACGAAGTTTGCTACACTTTGCCGCACCCCACTCCGTATACCATCATTTGTTGATGCATTTATGTCAGTATTTTGTAATCATTATTTATATAACTGTTTAGGTATTTGTATAAACGTTAAACATTGTGTAATATTTGATTTTGTGAGAATTGATAAAAGTTAAACGATATCCTCCTGTCGTTTGACTTGGTCCAGGTCGACACATGGTTTTCCAAACAACATTAGGTGTTGTTTGGAATTTGTGGTATCGTTTGGATTGTTGTATGTCATTTGACTAACACCAATCTGTTGGTGCACTTGTGTCTGTACTTTGTCTGTATCCAGTCTCGATGTAAAACGATGTCTATGTTAGGCTTGTAAGTTTGACCAAGTCAACTATCCTCCTAGTTTGACTTGGCCAAACAGTTTGTTTATGAATGTAACATGTCTGGTTCGAAGGATATCTCATCGAAGGATAGTTAGATCCTTCGATGAGCTCGAAAGTTGAACCTTCGATGGATGGACCTCGATAGATAGTCCTTCGAGGTCACTGTGAACCCTTCGATGGAAGCCTGATCGAAAGATGATCTTTCGATCAGTATTCCTGATCCTTCGACTTGTTCAACATCGATAGATGATCCTTCGTGACATCTATCGGATCCTTCGGTCAGACCTGCTGTGTATGGGTATATATACCCATGCAGTGTATGTTGAAAGGTAGATGCACACAGAAGGATAGAGAGACTTTGAGAGCATTCTGTCCGAAACACACACACACACTTTGAGAGTTTGCAAAACACATTTGTGAACATTGTGCTTGTAACCGGAACCTTCATTCGTATTAATACAGTGGTGTTAATCGGTGAACCTTTGTGTGTTTGTGTTTATACTTGTTTCATCTCGGTTTGCTTGCTAGCTTGGATTCCGCACTCGCTAGTGGGTTGGTATAACAAGATTTAGGTTTGTCATCCTTCGAGAGGGACCTACAAGTGGTATCAGAGCCGTGGCTCTTTACCTTGTTAAAACCGGGTTTGTTCAAGTCTTGGTGTGTTTGGACACTTGGTTTAGCACCCGTTTTTGGTGGTTTTCTTGCATTTTTAAACATAAAAACGCGTTCTAAACCTTTCGGGAGTGTTCAAGGTTGGGTTGGGTAACTTAAAAACTTGTTTTTAAGGAACTTTGTAATTTCCGGCCAAATTCCGGTCATTATTCCGGTGACTGTTTCTGGATAGGGTTGTCCATTTTGGGTAACATTTTCAAAGTTGGTGAAAAGTTGTGTCTGCACATACCTTCTACCGAAAGTTGTGCACCAACCCATCACCTTTCCCACCTACCCGTCAACTTCGTGTCAGTGTGTCAGAAGCATTCGAAAGATATCCTTCGACATCGAAAGACCATCTTTCGATCAAAGACAGCTCGATAGATAAGCATCTTTCGAGTAGTCTTTCGAAGTCTAAACATTATCTTTCGTTCTTGGAATCTTTTCGAAGGATACAATCGTTCGAGCTACTGTTACTCTTCGAAAGATAAGGATTTATCTCGAAAGATAAGGATCTTTCAAACTGTGAATCTTTCGAAGTCTTTCGAAGTCTTTGCTCGAAACTCAACAGTGATCGTTCGAACACTGTTGATCATTCGAACAAGTCTTGATCCTTCGAACAAGTCTTGATCTTTCGATTCTTGTCTGTTTGAATTTAACAGTTTGTGTTTGTGTAGATCTTCAATTAGTATTTCACCAAAATGAGTTGTACAAGTCCTTGGGATTGGAGTTTGGACTCACAATCTAGTCAAGAGCTAACCTCCGCTGCAGCTTGGGCAAAGAGTATGTTTCCACAGCCATCAATAAGTGCTAGTCAATGGGCATTGCTGTCGAATCAAAATCAAAACATACAGAATCTTGTGGTAGCGAGAGGAGAAGGATATGCAGCTACCAGAAAGACACATCATGATCTGTTGAAGAAGAAATTCGAATCATTTCATTTCTTAGAGAATGAAACCCTAAATGATATAACTACTCGTTATTATCATTTGATGTGTGAGATGTATTCTGGTGGTGTTCTTGTCTCTCAACAGGAAATGGTAGCACGGTTTGCTGATGCTCTACCTCCAAAGTGGAGCCCATTCATAGAGTTTTTAAAGCATACGGGTGTTTTAGATGCTGTCAATGTTAATATCTATGAATTCATTCAGAAGTTGGAGCACAAGAACGAAGAGGAAATTCGGAAAGCTAAAAGGATTACACCTACTCAAAACACAGAAATGTATTTGCCTGGTTTTGGTCCTTCAGCTAGTTCTAGTTCTGTTCAGCAACCGAAGCTTCAAACAGCGTTTGTATCCAATACAAGCTCTTCTCCGTGTCCACAGTCCAATCAAACCCAACTACAAGCCCAAGTTTCCCCAACACAGCCTCAATTTGATCCAAGTGTCGATTGTGGTCCGGACATACAGTTGGGAAACGGTGATCAAACAAGAACTACGTTCTATGCTGAAATTGTCAAAAATGTCAATGATGGTGAATCTTTGGGAAATGATGACAGTTCAGGATATAGTGGCAGCTCGGATGAAGAATCAGATTTAAATGAAAGAACTGATTCTGAAGCTGATAATTTGTCGGATGATGCCAAGGAGACAAAAGGTCAAAAATCTGACTTGATCAAGAAAGCTGATGCTACATCGAACGAAATGGAGAAGATTCTCACTGAAGATGGATCTTTCTCTTCTCAGATTGCCTTTGTGGCTAATGTCACAGATTCTACAAGTCAGGTTCAAGCTAAAACTCCTAGCATATGTAGTGATTGTGCCGATATGAAACTTAAATGTGATGAATTGAAACGTGAATCTGAAACGGTTCATAGTCACAATCAAAGTTTGGTTATTGAACTGTCCAAGTGCCAAGAGGCAAACATGGTGTTAACTCGAAACGAAAATGATTTTAAATCTGTAATTGAAACCCTAAAGAAGAGTGTTTCCGAATTGAACAAAGTTGTTTATCATAAACAAGTTAGTATTAACAATTATATTAATCTTGTTGAGGAAACCAAAAAGGAGTTAGCCATTGCCAAATGCGAGCATGATGCTATCTAGCAAAAGTTGGAGAGTTATTCTAACTCCCGATTTGTGCTCGATCACATCATAGACGTTCAAAAACTGAAAGGTAATGTGAAAGGCGTAGGGTATAAGGCGTGTCCACCCCCTTTGAGACACAACTATACCAAAATGCCCGATGAAGAGGAAATGCCTCGGTATGAACCTGTTGATGCATATTTTGTCTATCGCCTTCGTCAATCCGAGTCGTAGTGAAAAGCCGGAAGGAATCAAGTGCATATTGTCATATTTAGTTAGAAATGGCAAGGTGGCAATCTTGTAATTAGTGTGAACTTTCATTTAGTTCCCTTGACCATATAAATAGGAGGTATGTCATGATTTTAGTTAGTTCTTGATAGAGATTTTGATAGAAGATTTGGAGAAGACTTGGAGAGAAGACTTTCTAGAGAGAGAAAGTAGAGAGAGAAAGTATTGTATTTGTGATTCTTGTACCGTACACGTCAATTCTATCAATAGAATCACATTAGTAGTACGTTATCGTGTGTTCGGTCACGTTCGTTCACGGATTCCGCACGTGAAACGTTCGTTACGCAATCGAACGGTCGAAAAACCGGTCCTACAAGTGGTATGAGAGCTAGGAGCTCGATTGCTTGATCAAACACGTCGTTCTCGTACAGATTTGAGCCGATTCAGATCCGATTTCGTCGATTTCTTCATCTTCTACCTATTTTTCACGTTTTTCATCGTTTTTAGTCAAATTGAACGGGTAAATACGGTCCGTTTCGTCTGATTTTTGGATATGTTGTGCGCATAGACCCGATCTACAACCCTACCAAGTTTCAGCTCGAAACTCCAAGCCGTTTTGGAGAAATCTCGATTTTTCGGTCCGAATTCGCAGCTGTGGATCGCCTTTTTGAACATTTCAGGACCGCTTATTTGGTTTTCATTGTGGTTCGCTCATAATCAATGTGTTGAACCGCTCAAAAGGTGTGAAATTGTTCTGGATCGCTGATAAGTCACTTATGAACCGCTTATAGATTCTACGTTTGAACCGCTTATTAGTCAGACTTGGGCTCGCTTTTAAGAAAAACTCAGAACCGCTTTTGTGTCAGATTGTGTTTCGCTTATGTGTCGTCTTCTTCACGTGAGATCTGAAAAAAAAGACACCGTCAATCATGAGGCCCAATCAATTGTTTTAATTCACTGCATATTTCAAACAGTAGAAGACTACTAAGTTGTGCCGCCCACTTGTTTAAAATTCTGCTCAATCCAGTTTAGCGTTACCGCCATTATCTTTTCAACCCACCGCCCACTAAACTTGTGGCCAATAGCAGTTCTAGACACCGCCCAACCCATTAATACACTGTCCATAATTGATAGTTGCCGACCCATGTGAAGACTAAACCCACCGCCCCATTAATTCATCAAGGCCCAATCCAGTTATTGTTTGTTCACTGATCATTAATATCCACCGCCCAACCCACATCACTAATTGATACAAAAGGTGTCGCCCCACTTAGTTTGATTGTTGTTATCAAAAACCAACTTCCACTGACCCACTTTATAAAGCCGTCCATATTACCCAATCACCGCCCCATTATCTGATTTTAGTTCGCCGCCCACCACTTATACAAAAGACCCAATCAAGTGGTTACTTGCATTAAAGACTCAATCTATCGCAGCCATTTGAAGGAAAACACGTGTCGGGTTTGTTTTTGCGAAAAATGGCAATGGTGTTTGATGAACAGGAGAACTATTATTTCGAAAGATTTAATGATTGGCATCACGGATTTCTAGATGAGGGTTATAGAAAAGCGAGCAAAGATGGATGGGCAAAAAGGTTTAAATATTTTGTGTGTCTGAAAGACGAAACGTTGGATGATCTTAAAGACCGATATGGTGTTTTACTGAATTATCTGAAAGATCATGAGATATATCCGTCAAATGTTGAGAAATTGGAAAAATTTGCAGATGCATTACCGATTGAATGGAGTGAATGTTTGAAAAATTTAAGAGAGGACTCAAATTTTTCAAAACTTCCTTTAAATCAATTCATCAGCAAACTTAAAGCTCATGAACTTGAAATCAGAAAGAGAAAGAAAGATATAATCAAGGTTTTGGAGAGTAATGTGCTAGATTTGAGTTTAGATGTGTTTGAGGAGATGATCAAAAGGATTGGTAAATGTATCAGGGCAAAACATGTGCTGAAATACGATTTCAAACGAGGTTGTTATATTGATAATAATGGAAATCCTCTTGATTTTGTTAAAATGTTCTGTGCAGGTACATTCACAGCAAAGGAAGAAGAAAGTCCAAAAGCTGAAGAATCGGTGAAGAATGAAACAGTGTGCTCTAAGTGTGACAACTTTAAGACTGACAATGACAAACTCGTGAAAGACATGGCAAGTTTGGCATCTGAAGTCAAAAAGTTGAAAGACGAGAAGCACGTTGCTGAAAATCAGATTCTTATTTTGAAAGAAAATTGTGAGAAGTTGAAAGCTGAAAATGACAAACTGTTGGTTGATTTTAACAGTTTGACATTGAAACATCAAGAATTTGAAGGGCAAATGAAAATTCTTGAAGATGGGAGAAATGTGTTCAGTAAAAACAACATTGAAAAACAGAAAATGATAAATTCCCATCTTCAGAAGATTGTCGAACTTGAAAAAGAAGGTGAAAGCGCTCAAAAGAGAATCAAAGAGTTGGTAAAAGAGCTTGAAATCAAACAGAAATCTTCAGAAGATTTAGATTTCTGGATTAAGCTTGAAAACAAGAATCTGAAAGCGAATGAATCAAAATTTCAGGAACAGATAAAAGTTTTGATAAATGAAAAGTCTGTTCTTGAAAATTTGAAGAATGATAATGAAAAAACAATCAAGTCTCATTTTGGGAGAATATCTCAGCTTGAAAGTGAAGCTGAGAATTCGAGGAACAAAATTGATGAACTTGAGAAGAAATTGATAGGTTTTGTGACTAAATCTGACAGTTTGAATTTTCCCTGTCCAAAACCAATCAATTCAGTTCCAATAAGTGACAATGTCACAAACTTTGACACTGTCAAAGTTGAAGATTGTGATGAGACACCTGATGATGAAAATGTTAAAAAAGAAAAACAAAAATTGTTTTTAAATTTGAAAGAAAAATTTCAGAAAACTGTTTTGCAATCGACCGAAAAAGGTGAATGTTCTAAACAAAAGCCTTTAAAGAAGAAAGTGGAACAGAAACAAAAAGAGAATAAAAGTTCATCAGATCAATCATCCAATCAAAAGAAAAAATTACAAAAAATAAAAAATGAAAATTCAAAATCTGTTGGTAATAAGTGGTGCAGGTTTGACCACAGTGCTCAAAAGACAAATCCAACAATCAAGAGGAGAAAGGAATATCACCAAGCCAAACAGTGCTTTGATCTGAGCGTTTGGTATGAAGATGGTGATTGGTACGATAACAGAATGTGTTACAAATGTGGTTATCAAGGACACATTGCTGTTAACTGCCAGAGACAGAGATTTGAGACACGAAGATGCTATAATTGTCAAATCAAAGGACACATTGCCAGAGATTGCCCAAGGAAATCAAGTGAAAGATTGAGGGTTAATTCTCAGAAATTGGCAAAGAAACCAGTCACTGTCAAGCCAAAGGAACTGAGAGTTTCAGACCAAAGTTCAAGAAAAGAAAGTGAAGCTTTCTCAGGGGCAAAAAGACAAACTGCGAAAGAAGAGAAAGAAGGCAAGAGAGTATTTAGAGAGAATTTTGTCCTCGGGTTCACCGGACAGATCGAAGAAGAGTGCTGATGAATCAACTTCCTCAACTGCAAAGTCAAGCAAGTCGAATTCATCAGATGCAAATCTAAGGACAAAAGAGGAGAAAAAGAAGAAAGTGAAGTTTTCACTTCCTGGCGATGAATCTGTTTCTTCGGAAACAAAGGAGCCACATGTCGGCAATGAATCTGACTCATTAAAGTCAGACAAGCCACATTCAGGCAATGATTCTGGTATGGTAAAACCAGAAGAGCCATGTGTTGAGGTAAAGGTCGAAAATTCTAGTTTAACAATGGATGAGAAAAATTTTCCACCATTGTTGAATAAGAATTCAAAATCACCCAAGGCTGGTCAGGCTTGGGTGAAACTTTTCAAATAGAAAAACCTGACTTGCCGGAGCTCCCAGGTTTGTAAGAGTGGAGCATGAATCGGCATCTTTTTAAATCTGTGTTTGAAGATTTTGCAGGAATTGCCGGAGATCCCAAGATGGTATCGTGGATCATGAATCGGCATCTTTCTTGAATTTTATTCGGTAACGTCAATCATGCAAACGGTAAAGAGGTTTGGTTGTGTTTGTGAATGTTTTACAAGTGGTACAGAGGATTCTGGACTGCATATGGTAAATCAAGGACATTAACTTGTACTTGGATTTTCCTACTTTTGTGTAGAAAACAAGATGATGAAGTAACCCCGTACCTAAACTGTTTGGTAAACAAACTAAGTTTTCCGGAAAAGCCATTTTGATTAAAACAAACTTAAGTGTTTTGAAATCACAATGGGAAAATAGTTTGTTGTGAGGGGGAGTTCTGATTGTTTATGCCAGGTGGATAGAGAATTGAAGTGATTCTCATCAGGTTGTCAAGTTTGTACAGTTTGTTTCAAATTTTCCCAGAAAAATCAAAATTGGAACATATTTTGATTTTAGGGGAGAAAAATTTAAAAAAAAAATTAGAAAATTTGAAATTGTCAAAAACATTGAAAAATTAAAACTGAGTTTTGTTGCGAAATAAGAGGAAATGATAGTAAATTAGTGGACTATCACAGCACGCTAAAGAAATGTAATGCCAAATGTGATAAACGGTCTCACTGATGATGTGACGATAGGTTTTTATACATTTAGTAGATTTATTCGGGATATAAACCTAAAATTTTAAACTTGTGAAATTCGTGGGGAACACTACTTGGATATATAGGTAACCCCTGAAATCTCGTTTGAAAGGTCTCGTATTCTGATATACTAGGTGTTAATACTCTATGATGTCTGGGGTATTATTCCGGGACTTCTGCTGAACGGTAGTTCTGACCTAGTCCTTGGATAATACTTTCCACAAAATGCTTGAAATATAGCATAAAGCCCTCAGTTGATTAGACAATAAAATTGATAATCATCTGTTGTAGCTGAAAAGATCCTCTAAAGGGGACACACTGCTAAGTCGAAGCTGATATCTCTCTGCTGAACGGAAGTTCTGACCTGAGATCCCTCAGTTCTCGCATCTTTCCCCTAATTTATGTACAGACATCATTGTAGTGTTCATACCTGTAAGACTGAATATTGGGATTCTGGATACGGGAGTATATTCAAGAGGTGGGACACATGAATTGAACTAAGTTCATATAATACCTAAATAGTATCCTGAATAGATTGAAAATTGTATGAAAATTTAAGAGGACAATTATATCGTCAATCTACGTGAATCGTTTAGAACTTAAAACGATAATAAGCTTAACGGTGCTTGTGTTATGTCTCAAAAACTGATATGATCCTCTTGCACAAACTCACAAAAATATGTTTGTTTCTGCATTTAATTTCTGTCTTTGCATTTATGTTTCATATTTTCAAAAATCCAAAAAGATTTTCGACAACTGATGGTGAAGAGCTGATTTTCAAAATCTCAAAGGCTAAACTTGATGAACATACAGGTTGGTTAAGACATTTGAAATGTTTAAAATGATTCATTAATTTTTTTTAATTTGAATTAGAAATTGAAATGTTTCAAATTTGTGATTAGTGTTTAATTTGTAAAAATTCTCAAATGATTTGTTGATTCATTAAGTTGAATCACAACTTTATTTGTTTGTGATAGAGAATTTGAGATGTATGCAGATGATGCAGATGATGAGCTGAACAGAGAGAAGCCAGGAGATAATTTCTATGGTGGTAACAAATCCCAGACGACTATCCTAGCAGGGTGATAGGGGAAGTCTGATGAAAGTTATAGCCAAAGAAAGAAAGATCCAGGCAGAATTTCTGAAGAAGACCAAGCTATATCCGAGAATGTCATGTTGAAGACTCTCACTGAAGATTCCGTCAACATTCAATCTGTTGATACGCAAAGCCAGGTGTCGATCCCAAAAGCACGGAAGCTTGACGAAAGGGGGAGCCTGAAGATTCTGAAGAAAGAGAGCAACGGAAGCTGAAGACAGATCCACCGGGATTCTGTTCAAGCAAGAGGAACTCAAGAGAGAGAGAAAGTCAAGTCGCTACGAGTTTCACTACGAGATTGACTACGGCAATATCCAAGGGGGAGATTGTTGATGCATATTTTGTCTATCGCCTTCGTCAATCCGAGTCGTAGTGAAAAGCCGGAAGGAATCAAGTGCATATTGTCATATTTAGTTAGAAATGGCAAGGTGGCAATCTTGTAATTAGTGTGAACTTTCATTTAGTTGCCTTGACCATATAAATAGGAGGTATGTCATGATTTTAGTTAGTTCTTGATAGAGATTTTGATAGAAGATTTGGAGAAGACTTGGAGAGAAGACTTTCTAGAGAGAGAAAGTAGAGAGAGAAAGTATTGTATTTGTGATTCTTGTACCGTACACGTCAATTCTATCAATAGAATCACATTAGTAGTACGTTATCGTGTGTTCGGTCACGTTCGTTCACGGATTCCGCACGTGAAACGTTCGTTACGCAATCGAACGGTCGAAAAACCGGTCCTACAGAACCCAGTGTGCCTCTTGATGTTGAGGAATTTGTTACTGGCCTAGGGTTCAAACTGGACAATTCATCGGAGGGCTCATCTCATAACAAAGAAAAGTCATCATGTGCTTCAAATCAAAGTCCTCCAACCATTGAGGACTATGATTCTACAGATGATGAATCAGATGTAAGAGACCAGGATGAATCACTTGATGTGACGAAAGGAGTAGAAATTCCAATAGAGAATCATATTCTTTGTGATCCTCCTACTCCTGCCGTGCAACCTGTTGCCAAGAAAGTGATAAATCCTGTCAAAGATGTCAAGAATGACAAAGAAAGTGCGTTTGCTGTTAAAAGCAATAATTTGTTGTACACGTTGGTCGGAGATGTTAAAATTTATTCAAACAATGATTTTCCAATTAAAAATGTCAATCCATCCTTGATTGATAAAGTTTTTGAAGATAACACAAGCAAGTTTTTGGGAAAGACGATCCCTGGAGTTACTGTAACTCAATGTGATCCAATTCCAAAGGCTGAAATCAGAAAACAATTTGGAAATCAGAAATCAACGACAAAGCAACAACCAACTGCTTTTAAGGGTAAACAACAACAACGAGCTCCAAAGCCAAAGGCTAAGGTTGAAACAAAAGGAGCTCGTTATCAGAAGAAAAGCAAGGACGTTAAATTTGTAGCATCAAAGGGTACGGACAAAATTGAGACTTTTGAAAACAAATCAAACACCGATTTTGTACAACAAGTCAAGATTTTGAAACGTAATAGCGATAACAATTACACCCAACACACAAACGGGTGTGATGAAAGAGCAAGTACCTCAGGTTCTACAGGTTCGACATCTGCTAGTCGATCAACTTCTCCTAAGTTTGTTGAAAGGAGAACTTGTTTCAAATGTGGGAAGTTTGGGCACATCATTAAAGACTGCACAAACTTGCCCAAACCAAATTTTGTTGAAAGAACCCCCTCTGTACAAGGTCACTCACAACGTCGTCCTGTTTCTCCAAAACATGATAAACGCACTATTAAAGAACAAGAAACAAAACAACGACGTAAAAATGTAAAGGTGATCGAAAAGGCTTTAAAACCGGAAACTGTTAAAAGGAAACCTAGTTTGTCACAACCTTTAAAACCAGAAATTGTACATAATACACAATCTGGTAAACAGAAACAAGCTTGGAAACCGAAAACAGGTGAAGGTTCAGGGGGAGGCGTTAAATTTCCAAATCATCAAGAGATTGAAATTACATTTCTTGATTCTCAGGGGCAACCCAAGTCTATGAAGGCTTGGGTCCCCCTCTCCAACTAATCTCTGAGTGAGTGTGCAGGAAGTTCCAGGAGGAACTATCGATAGTCATAGGATTGTTGATAGTGGGGCGTCCTTGCACAAGATAGGCATCAAAAGAAATTGTTGCCTTTGATGGAGAGAAAAAGAAAAGAAGAAATATCTGATAAAAGAAATTGGAAATTGGAAAATTCGACCAAATGAAGAATGTGCCAAAAATTTGGTCGTTATGGTTTTTGATCGGGTTCTCAGGAAATATTCCAATGAAATGTATGCACCTGCAGAACATCTAAAGTTCAAAATCAACAAAATGGACGTGTAGTGTACATTTCCTCGCGATTGAAGAAAATGTGTTTGTTGAACGAATTACACCGGATGTGCAAATGTCTTGGCATGGATTGAACAACCATACACTACTTCTCAAGAGGAAGACAAAGACCTTCGCTGGTGCAATGTGGAAGACCAGCCGGAAACAAAGGTTTTTGATCTGGTTGCTGTGAAGAGATTCTCCAGCAGCTACAAAATTGACTTTGAAGTTCACACCAGGTGGACATCCAGTTTGGGAGAGTGATCAGATTCCTGGCAATGCACGAAGCAGTTGCAGGATACGGTTTTTAAATTTCTAATCTCTCATATACTTGTCGATATTTAAGCTGCTTTTTGAATGATTATTATCTCGTACAGCACTCTTTGGCCTGACACGTTGATCTCAAAAATCACCTCACACGTGATTGTTTCAATATGAAACTCATCGATGTTGTTAAGATCCACACCGATGACCAACGTGCCGACCTTTTTACCAAAGCTTTTGACAAATCTAGATTTGACTTCATATTATTGGTAAACGACATTAAGGTCAAGCAAGAGTAAACCAACATCGGAAAATCATTTTTGTAAATACCTTTGTGTTTTAAATTTGTCTTAGTTTGTTGATTTTAGGGGGAGTAAATCCAAAAATCGGAAAATCCAAAAACATCGAAAAATTTCAAAACACAAAAACAATAGAAAAACAAAAATGAGTTTCCTGGCGAGCAAAAGAGAAAATGATAGTACATCAGTGGTTTATCCAAACCTCTTTAAACCTTAAATGAAAAACGATAAGCAGCTCTATATAAGATGTATCGGTAGGCTCACAATCATTTTAAAGTGTGCAGGGTGATATAAATCTTAAATCGACTGAAGACCAGGTGGGAACCATTCATTGGCATATGGTCTTAGTACCGAAATTTCGTTTGATAGATTGCCGAGGTTCTGAGATATTCGGTCTTTATGTTGCTTATCATCTGGGTATCATGGTTGTATCTTTTACCGAAAAATAACGGGGACGCAAGTCTAGATCTTCCATGATACTATACATACGTGTACATAATACATACTGCATTCGACCTCAATAAGTGATAAACAATCACATGTCCAAACAAATAAGTGATAAAATATCACATTTATCCGGGAGTCAAGTTCGTCTCTCTGCTGTACGAAAGTACTGACCTGTTCACGGACTTGCTCCTGTGCCCTCATGCATATGAAAATCAAGTTCCTCATCAATAAGTGATTATATCACATAGGGCTTGTTTTCAAATCAAAATAAGTGAGTATCTCACAGCTTATACGGTCAAACAGATGATAATCGGTATACTCACCGGTAAGATGAATTCTCGTGCATACCTTGATACGGGAATGTGTCGTGATGTGGATGAACACCGGTCGGTAAGTATAAATCATACCTTAACGTATCCCCTCGCCATGATTACATCTGATAAGTTGAGCTTAAGTGGATAACAATACCGATAATTGTTATAGGATGCTTATCTTAATATTAACTAACTGAACAACAAGAGTGTTTTGGGCATGACCGTACACTGATATGATTCTCTTACCCTCGAAACTCGCAAAAAGAATGTCTGTATATATTTATTTACTGCTTAACTTTTATTGTTTTATTTTTAAACAGTTTCGTCGTTTGGTGCATATCAGCACGACATTAGCGGTGATGTCGTTTGATAACACTCAAAGGATATTAAATTGTTGTCTTTTAAGTTATTCAAAAATACCAAAAAGATTTTAGGTTGTTTTAATATAAACTTTATAAAAGCCAAAAAGATTTTATTTCTACTTTATTTTCGATCGTACGATGTTGGAGCTCGAGTCTTCGTTACCTGTTACCTGAAACCTGAACGAAAACCGAATTGACTAAATCTTCATAAACGGTCAAAATTTGCAAGTTTTGAAATTTAAATCTAAAATTGAGAAATTTATAAAACTTTCAAACTGTCGGACGGTGTTTGATTGTGACATGGTCATACGTGTGTCATTTGTTTATGTTTACTATATTCCAAGCAGTTGTTCTCATTACGCGTTTAGATTTCTTGCATGTGCAGATTCTAAAGGCAAGGAGAACATGGTCGATGACAAGCTTTGGAATGAAGTCACGACGTGAAGGCACTCAAGTGATGATAATGATCGAGTTGCCGCTGGCCATCATCAACACCACAAGGATCTCACTTCATAAAGATCAAGTCATTCACGAGCATAACTCAAGGGGGAGCTTATGTTAAGGGGGAGTTTGTCAACACACTTCCTACATGATACGGGTAGTTTGTTGATACACTCTCTTCTTTCAAGACGTGAAGACTTTGAAGATCCTCCGACATTGAAGACTTGAAAGGACATCAGAGTCTTGAAGACATGAAGATCAAGAATGATCAAGGTCAAGACAAATCTGCAAACATCGAAGATCGAGACAAAGCTACAGCCAAGGGGGAGTTTGTTGGTGCACTTGTGTCTGTACTTTGTCTGTATCCAGTCTCGATGTAAAACGATGTCTATGTTAGGCTTGTAAGTTTGACCAAGTCAACTATCCTCCTAGTTTGACTTGGCCAAACAGTTTGTTTATGAATGTAACATGTCTGGTTCGAAGGATATCTCATCGAAGGATAGTTAGATCCTTTGATGAGCTCGAAAGTTGAACCTTCGATGGATGGACCTCGATAGATAGTCCTTCGAGGTCACTGTGAACCCTTCGATGGAAGCCTGATCGAAAGATGATCTTTCGATCAGTATTCCTGATCCTTCGACTGGTTCAACATCGATAGATGATCCTTCGTGACATCTATCGGATCCTTCGGTCAGACCTGCTGTGTATGGGTATATATACCCATGCAGTGTATGTTGAAAGGTAGATGCACACAGAAGGATAGAGAGACTTTGAGAGCATTCTGTCCGAAACACACACACACACTTTGAGAGTTTGCAAAACACATTTGTGAACATTGTGCTTGTAACCGGAACCTTCATTCGTATTAATACAGTGGTGTTAATCGGTGAACCTTTGTGTGTTTGTGTTTATACTTGTTTCATCTCGGTTTGCTTGCTAGCTTGGATTCCGCACTCGCTAGTGGGTTGGTATAACAAGGTTTAGGCTCTGATACCACTTGTAGGTCCCTCTCGGAGGATAACGAACCTAAACCTTGTTATACCAACCCACTAGCGAGTTCGGAATCCAAGCTAGCAAGCAAACCGAGATGAAACAAGTATAAACACAAACACACAAAGGTTCACCGATTAACACCACTGTATTAATACGAATGAAGGTTCCGGTTACAAGCACAATGTTCACAAATGTGTTTTGCAAACTCTCAAAGTGTGTGTGTGTGTTTCGGACAGAATGCTCTCAAAGTCTCTCTATCCTTCTGTGTGCATCTACCTTTCAACATACACTGCATGGGTATATATACCCATACACAGCAGGTCTGACCGAAGGATCCGATAGATGTCACGAAGGATCATCTATCGATGTTGAACAAGTCGAAGGATCAGGAATACTGATCGAAAGATCATCTTTCGATCAGGCTTCCATCGAAGGGTTCACAGTGACCTCGAAGGACTATCTATCGAGGTCCATCCATCGAAGGTTCAACTTTCGAGCTCATCGAAGGATCTAACTATCCTTCGATGAGATATCCTTCGAACCCGACATGTTACATTCATAAACAAACTGTTTGGCCAAGTCAAACTAGGAGGATAGTTGACTTGGTCAAACTTACAAGCCTAACATAGACATCGTTTTACATCGAGACTGGATACAGACAAAGTACAGACACAAGTGCACCAACACAATCGACATCCGGGTGTCGTTTGTAAAGAAACCATATGACATCCGGGTGTCGTTTGTAAAGAAACCATACGACATCCGGGTGTTGTTTGTAAGGAAACCAAACGACATGGCATGTCTTTGGAACCGGGTATTAGTATAAATACCCATTAGGTTTTCATTTGTTGCTTACACCCTAGAACATAGAGTTGAGAGCATCCATTGTGTAATCTGTATCGAACTTTTATCGAAATTGAAACTTTTGAGTATATCTTATTCCATATGTTAACAGGTTTAAATTTGTTTATTTATTGGTATCTTTCTAAATAAAAACCTGGAGAAACAAAATTTTTAATATTTAATTTTTATTTTTTAAGACTTATAGAGATGATATGTTGTCTCTATAGATAAAAACAATATTTGACATTTTTTCAAAGAAAATCTTATAGAGACGATATGTTGTGTCTATAAGTGAAAAATTTAAATTATGTTATTTAAAAGAATATCCTATAGAAACGAAAAGTTATCTCTATAGGTGAAAATGGTTAAATTGTTTTATTTAAAAGAAAATACTATAGAGATGACTAGTCGTTTCTATTTCTATTGACGAAAAAGGAGAAACTATTTTATCTATAATAAAACCTTATAGAGATAACTATGCGTAATGGGGCGTGGAATCCTCTATTCACGCCCACCACCACCACCTCCATAGGCAGGCATTAATGTGACAATTTTGATTTGGATTGTGATTTAAATCACGGGTGAAGAATTTTGAATGCCAAGGATATAACCGTTGGCAACGGTCAATTCATTAAAATTTCGTTTTTTTACCTATTTAAACCCATTATTTAACCATTCTTGATTTAAATCACTTGTGAAGAATTTTGAATGCCAAGGATATGACCGTTGGTAGTCATTTCGTTCAAAATTCCTTTCTATACCTATTTGACAATTTCTACACACAATTCTTCTACACATTCTACACTCTTATACACTTCTATATACGCATTCTCTACAAAATAACTACATGAAGATCTACCCCTATGGAAATCCATACAACCCCGTTTTTCACGATCACCCCACCACCGCACCAAACACCCAAATGCTGCTAAATTATTTGATTAGTCCGGATTTTTTCGAAAATAAAAATGTCAACATTTTGAATCACAATCTTTTTAGCATGATACAAACATGCTGATGTAAGCTTTGGGTTTCCAACAATACGCCGATGGTCTTCAACCACAGGCTCAAACACAACTACCCACAAGTGTTCCGGGACACAAACAGAGGTGGTGCCTGAGATGCCACCGGACAAGGTGGGAGCGTCACAACCTCGCAGATCGTCATACAAGAAAAAAAATCCCTACGACCCAAAGGTCAAGAAAACACATAAGGCGTGGTCAACAAACGAGGAATACGCTTTGGCTCGTGCTTGGCTTGATGTATCCAAGGACCCTTTAGTTGGTAAATAATTTTCTTATTATTTATATTTTTTTTGTTTTCCATCATTAAAATCTGGTTGCTTGACAAAATTATGTAAGTGTTTCTTTTAAGTATTATTTTCTATAAAAAATATATATATATACACACATATATATTTAATCATCTTCGTAAAATACAGCAGAACATACAACAGGCCACAAATGAATGGAGTGGTGATGGTCCTCCAATTGCCCCGTATCAGGAAGCGTTGGGAGAGCGGCGAGGATGGTACCGCGGGATGGGGCCTAAACCTTCTTCGAACACGTCCTCGAACACGTCCTCGAACATGTCGTCTTCGCAAGCTCGGACGCAAGAACCCTTTTCCGAGGTAAACTACGCAATTTATAAAATGACAAACGAACGCATGTTTCCTTGTTAAATATATGTTGTAGCGTTAAGTAATATGCTAATATACGTTTTGATATCTATTATTGTAGGATTTTGTTAACAGCTTGTTCCAAACCCCGTCCTTTTTGAACCAACTTAACAACTATCTTGCTTCAGAAGGAAAAGGAAAAGGAAAGTCAAAAGACTACGATTCTGATGACTTATTCGATAATGAATCCGACGACAAGTGACTTGTTGTTTTTAATGTATGATTTAATTAAACGTTGTAGGATTATAATGTACAACTTAAACGTAGTTTTTTAACTTTATTACCTTTGGTATATGTTGATTATGTGCATGGCGTATGTTTGCGTTGTTTGAAATAGGCAGGTTCTGTTTTTTCGGCCGTAAAACTGGCTGGGTGCTGTATATACAGCTGCCTGCTGCATTAAAAAAAAGACTTTTAGCGGCGACAACTGTTGCCGCTATTGCCCTACAACCTTTACCGGCCATGACTAGTACCGGCGACACTTTTAGCGACGACAGATGTCGTCACTAAAGGTGAAAGATCAATACCGGCGACATGGGCCTATAGCGGCGACAACAGGTCAATAGCGGCCGACCAATACCAATACCGGCGACCCTTTACCGGCGACATGTCGCCGCTAAAAGTCAATAGCGATGACAAAAGTCATCATTACCGGCGACAGCTGTCGCCGCTAAAGGTGGCCCGTTCTTGTAGTGTTATTGCATATGTTAACAAGTTTAAATTTGTTTAATTATTGGTATCTTTCTGTTTAAAAATCTGGCAAAACAAAATTTTTAATATTTACTTTTTACTTTTATTTTTTAAGAGTTGTAGAGACGACATGTTGTCTCTATAGATAAAAACAACATTTGACATTTTTTCAAAGAAAATCTTATAGAGAAGACATGTTGTCTCTATAAGTGAAAAATTTTAATTATTTTATTTAAAAGAATATCCTATAGAAACGAAAAGTCATCTCATCTCTATAGGTGAAAATGGTTAAATTGTTTTGTTTAAAAGAAAATACTATAGAGACGACAATGCATAATGGGGCTTGGAATCCTCTATTCACGCCCACCACCCCCACCCCCATAGGCAGGCATTAATGTGACAATTTTGATTTGGATTGTGATTAAATCACGGGTGAAGAATTTTGAATGCCAAGGATATGACCGTTGGCAACGGTCATTTCATTAAAATTTTGTTTTTTACCTATTTAAACCCATTATGTAACTATTCTTGATTTAAATCACCTGTGAAGAATTTTGAATGCCAAGGATATGACCGTTGGCAACAGTCATTTCATTAAAGAATTCCTTTTTTTTTTACCTATTTAACCATTTCTACACACAATTCTTCTACAACTTCTACACTCTTATACACTTCTATATACACATTCTCTACAAAAAAAAAACTACATGAAGATGTACCCTTATGGAAATCCATACAACCCCGTTTTTCTCGATCACCCCATCACCGCACCGAACACCCAAATGCCGCTAAATTATTTGATTAGTCCTGATTTTTTCGAAAATAAAAATGTCAACATTTTGAATCACAATCGTTTTAGCATGATACAAAACATGCTGATGTACGCTTTGGGTTTCCAACAAAACGCCAATGGTCTTCAACCACAGGCTCGAACACAACTACCCACAAGTGTTCCGGGACACAACCAGAGGTAGTGCCTGAGATGCCACCGGACAAGGCGGGAGCGTCACAACCTCGCAAATCGTCATACAAGAAAAAAAATCCCTACAACCCAAAGGTCAAGAAAACACATACCGCGTGGTCAACAACGAAGAATACGCTTTGGCTCGTGCTTGGCTCGATGTATCCAAGGACCCTTTTGTTGGTAAATAATTTTCTTGTTATTTATATTTTTTTCTTTTCCATCATTAAAATTATTTCTTAATAGTTTTATTTTCTATTGTTTAATAACTTTATAATACCGTACACCAGATCAAAGAATGAGCAAGTGAAGGGATATGCGGGTGTAAGTAACCAAATACAAAATAACATATACAACTGGATGATGACTAACCAGGGGAGTAGGCAAGACGACCCTCACATCAAACAAGAAGCTTTGGTTGAATTCCAAGCAACGAAAGGGTTGTTCGACTACATTAAACCTTGGAATCTCTAAAGGAATTGCTCTAGGCCAGGTTGTTACTCCAGGTCCGAGTTTTCCCGTTCTGTTTGTTTGGCGTCAAGCGACTGGAAATGATACACATATTCTTTTCTTGGCGAGTATCCAGGCTTTCATGCAATTCCAGAGATGTTACTCCTTCTTACCTTTCACGAGTGCATGTTTTTTGTGTTGATCATGCTCATGAAGTAGAGCAACCACTCTACTCAGTTGCTGGAGTGTTAATGCACTTTTGGTGATAAGTGCATGTCCCTCCCAATTTATTAGGGTCCTTATTGTACAACTAGTGAAAAGTAGTCCCAAGTTTTTCCTAGGGACACTTTGTCCAAGTTTTATGGATGTTTTCCTTAGTCAGAGTTTTTTGTATAGGACTAAGGTCAGAGTTTTGTTAGTGTAGCTTTTGTCTGAGTTTTGTCTAGGCAAAGGTCTGAGCTTTGTGCTATTTGTTTTGTCCGAGCTTTCTAGTTAGTCTTGAAAGTCCGGGCTTTGCCTTGTATATATACTTTAATGTGGAATAGACAAAGCAGGCGATCCTGTGTGAAATTCTATGCACCAAACCCTAATCATTGTGTTTTGTCTGGCGGCTGCTTTGTGTGAGTGACGTCATTCATCTTCATCAAGAATACTTAGTGTATTCTTGATTTCTCTCTAAAATCCTTGCATTCTAGTGTTTCATCTGCAGTGGTTGATCATCAGGTGGATTCCACACACCTGTTGGTTGCTTTGGCTGAGTGAGATCTTGGATTAGGAGGCCTTACAAGTGGTATCAGAGCAGTGTGCTCATACTACTGTAGGTGTTCTTAGTTTGAAGGTTTTGGTGAGAAAAGTTCATACTTTGATAGGGTTTTAGTGAGAGTTTAGTGAGTTTTTGTGTTTTATTCATGATTCTTCATTCATATCTAGTGATTTGATGATGGATTTTGAGTAGTTTGGTGATTTTTAGTGTTTTCTTCATCTGGGTTTTACAGGGGTTTTTGTTTCTTGTTCATACAGAGGTTTGAAGGTGAAAAAGATTATGAGTTTGATCTTTGGAAACTTTGTCCGTGGTTTACACTTTGTGTTTGTGTCTCTGGGGTATTGTTGAACCAGTGTGTAGTCACATTGGGGAGATAGTCCGGAGATTGGTTCCTTCTGAGTTTTGAGACTTGTCTGAGTTTCAAATCATTCTGTCCGACCTTTGTTCATTGTCCAAATTTTCCTTTTTGAGGTATTCAGAGTCTGAGTTTTCCCTTTAGAATTGTCCGAATTTTCCTTTATAGGTAGTTAGTCCGAGTTTTGTAACTAATCCTCAATAGTCCGATCTTTTGAAAGCCTAGAAGTCCGACTTTTTTCTTGTTTTCAAGTTGAGTCCGAGTTCTTTGAGTCTAGTAGAGTCCGAATTAGTTTTATTAGTCGAGTCAGAGTTTCTTTGAGGTGAGTCCGAATTTTTTTATACATTATTAGGTCCGAATTTTCATGTCCCCTTTTGTCTGAATTTTGTGAAGTTTCTTGTGTCCGAACCATAGTTTTATTGTTGTTTAGATCCTCTTGTCCGAAGTTTCTTAATTACAATATTAGTCCGAGGTTTGCTTAGTGTGTCCGAGTTTTTTTCCTTTTTTCTTTGTGTCAGTTTTTTTTTATTTAATTATTAAGTCCGAATTTTTATAGATTGTTAAGTAGTCCGACTTTTATTATTAGAGTTGACTTTATTAGTTTGTGTTAGTCGTCCAACTTTTTACCATATAAATGTCCGACTTTTTCATGCAGTTTAAGTTAGTTTTTTTTAGTGTCCATATTTTTTAATCTTTATATTTTATTATTTAGTCCGACTTTTTCTTGATCATTTAGTCAGACTTTTATTATGTTATTAGAATAGTTGAGTCCAAATTTTCAAGTGAGTCTAACTTGAGTCCGAATTTTAGTCTTGTTTTTAGTGTCTGATATAAGTGTCCGACTTTTAATCATTTATTATTACTATAGTTTAGTCCGTAGTTTAATAGAATATTTAGAGTTCGTATTTTTTAAGTATTATCTAGTCCGATTTTTATTTAATTAAAGGTAGAGTCCGAATTTTAATATCATTGGTGTCCGAATTTTAATAGTGTTAGATCTGAGTTTTTAAAGTAAGTGGTAGAGTCCGAGTTTGTTTTTAAGTAGGGTGAGTTTTCTGAATTTTATAACGTGAGTCCGAGTTCTTTGGCTTTCCCTCAGTCCGAATTTTTGTTGTTGTTTTGTTTGGTCAGAGTTATTTTAGAGTCCGAAGTTTTCAATCTTGGTTAGTCCGAGTTAGTCCGAGTTTTCTGTTGCTTGTGTTTTATTTCAGGTTTGTGATCCGGGTTTTTCACACTCTGATTAAGCTCAGACACTTCACTCCGTGTTTTCACTCCGAGTTTGAACTTAGAAAAAGTCTTCTGTGACATAGTTCTTGCTTGGAAGTCCACTTTGTTTTCTGAAATGGCAAACAACAATCTAACTGCAATGGTGCAAAACCTCAAGCACAATGCGGAGGTAGGAAGTAGTGACAAACCTCCTTTGTTGATAAACGAGCTTGATTTTCCTGAGTGGAAGGAGCGTTTTGAAAGATATGTACGAGCAAAAGACATCAAAATCTGGTTGTGCATCGTTAAAGAATGTGGAGCTACTCAAGTACGCACATTGACAATTGATACGTATTTGGCACTCACTGACGACCAGAAGAAGTTTTATGACTGTGAAGAGAAAGCTATGTCAATGATAACGATGGCAATGACACAGTCTATACTTCATACGTTCCGTAAGAGAAATAGCTCAAAAGAATTATGGGATAGTATGATCCAGCGATATAAAGGAAACGAAATGTATAAGAAACGACGTCTCGAACGTTTGAAGACTCAATTCGTCGTGTTCAAGGCTTTGAAGAATGAATCATTTGATGGTATCTACACTGAATTCGAGAAGGTTGAGAAGTTTCTTAATTGTCTTTCGAGAGAATGGAATATGTACACCGCTTTGATCAGAGAGGGTGTTCTCTACGAAGAGCTTTCATTGGAAGAAGCTGTTCAGAAACTGAGGGGTTACGCTTGGAATATGGAAGATCAAGCATCTGATTTTGAGAAGATCCAAGATCCTCAGTTGTATAAGGCTTCGAAACCAACGGATAAGGGTAGTCATGGTGGTGTCGGTGTCGCTTTGTATTCGGAAAATGAAGGTCCTGCAAGTGAACACGCCTTCATAAGCAACAATGACAGTTCAGGTGGAACAGACAATTCAAATCAAGGGATATTCTCTTCTAGTGGAACTCAGAAATCTCAAGGAACTAGCCTGAACATTCCTAAGATAGATGCAAGCTGTTTGAAGTTGATTGAAGAAAACATGAGTCTGTTGGCGTCCTTCATGACTGCCTACGAGAACTTCTGTCTTGGAAAGCTCGTTGAACCGTCAAGTCTCGATGAGGACTTTGATCAGATAGATCAAGACGAAATGGAAGAACTTGATCTACAACTCAATATGGCACTGTTAGTTCGAAGAGCGAAGAAGTTTCTGTTGAAGACGGGTAGGAAGTTCATAGGAGGTCAGACAAAGACACGAATGGGAGTCGACATGTCCAAAGTAAAATGTTACAACTGCGGTATCTACGGGCATTTCGCACGTGATTGTCGAAAGCCGAAAATGGAAAGATCTGACAACAATTCTCGAGGAAGTAATCCAAGACCTCACAACAATGCTTCAACGGCTACCTCTAACTCAAGTGCTCGTTCAAGTGGGTCTGACAATCTTACACCTTCGACAAACAATGCTATGGTGGCTCAACCTCTACAGAATGTGACTGAGCCTTATGATTGGGGTTGTGCTTTGGAAGACATTTCGGGAGCTATTGTGTCACAAGCATTTATAGCTGAAATTGTGAACGAAGAAGTGTGTGAAGAGGTTGTCGAAGAGACTAGCATTGAGGAGCTTGTTGTTGTAGCTGAGGTTATTGGGGAAGAATTGGATTCGGGGAATGTTGCTGAGAATGAAAATCCATCGATTGAAGAGTCTGTTGAGAAGTCTAGCAAGACAGAAGATGGAGAAAAGGGAGAACGCTTTGAATTCAACATCTCCACAGCCGAAATGCAGCAATTTGCGGATGCAGAAGCTAAAAGGTTGGAAGAAAACTCCATAGAAAACGAGGCTTGTGCATTCATGGCTGGCATTGAGGTAAAATCATCTTCTGTAGATAAGCGATGTGCTAGATGTGTTGAGTTTGTGACTAAGATTGATAGATATGCACTTCATAACACAAACTTAATTGCAGATTTAGAAAAATCCAGAGAACTCATTGCTGTTTTGTCTAATTCGGATAAAGAACACCGAATTAAGATAAAGCACTGAAAAATGATATCTCTGAATTTGAGAGACTTGTGGCTGTGGGTAATCTTAGAAATCAGGAATTAAAATCTGAACTTGAAATGAATCAAAATTGTGTTTTGGAAAAGAACAAAATCATTTTGGAAAAAGATAATCTGATTTTAGATTTGCAACGAAAGATTGAAAAATTCAGGGATTCATCCGAAGTGATGAATTTCTGTATTAACAGCCAACGTCTCAAAGAATCTGAGGAAGAAATGTTTGGCATTGGTTATACTAAGGTGCCTCCTCCGGTAAACCATAACTATACATCGATGCGAAGCATTGACACTGAATTGGCAAATTTTGTGCCAAAGACTCCTCTGACGGTTGAACCACAAAGTGAGTCAGAATCTGAGCTAGATGAAGTTACTGACTCAGATCAGTCGAAGATGAGTGGAGTTTCAAAGAAAAATGAAGTGAACCTTGAAAACATTGAAAATTTGATAAGCAATAAGATTTTGGAAATTTTCAATCAAGTTCAAAATGAGAAATCAAAACCAAAGTCACGTGGGAAAAATAAAAAGGCTTTGAAAAATGTCCCTAAAACTGAGTTTGTTAAAGGGGAGGATTTTATCAAAGAAGAAGTAAAAATTGAAACAGGTTCCAACTCTCAGTTTGTGAACCAAATTTTGAAAAATTCCACCAATGCCTCATCATCTTCGACCGATCACGAGGAACGTCCGAAGAACGCTGCGAAAATTCGCAAATGCTACAAGTGTCGTGGGAAAGGACACTTAGCAGCAGACTGTCCAGATGACAGGGGTAAATCACTTGTTGATCCTGATCAAAAGAAACCTTTTGTTGAAAAGCCACAAAATGAATCAGTTAATGTTGAAAAGAAAAATGGTAAAAATCAGAAGGTTGAGAAAAACAAAGTGATTAAACAAGAAGTAAAACCAGTTGTTAAACCAAATGTTAAATCACAACAAAATCAGGATCAAGAGGAGAAACCCGTTGTTATTAACCGTGGGGACAGATCAGAAAATGTACCTCAAAGACATGATACTCGTGAGAAAACCCCTCACAGATGACAAAATCATGTCACCTTTCAAGGAGTTGAGAATGACCAACGTTCTGGAGGTTCGAACAACAACTATGTTAGACCTCATGCACAGAACAGATTCGTGAATGATCGAAATGCGTCACCCCCCTGATTTCCAAATCAAAGACCGCATTCGGATAATCATTCACGATCATTCTCAAGACACGAAGATGCTCCTAGATTTGGTAGGAATTTTGAGCCACCCAGGAATCAAAATTACAGTTACCAAAACTATGGAAGCCGAGGGTATGGAAACTCTGGTTATACCAACAGATCGTCAACTCCGTATAATCCACGATTTGCGGGGACTCATTCCAACAATTTCCGAAATGGAAATGGTGGACACAGAGGCGATGATGGTTATTTCAAAGAGTTTTCTTATGTTGACGAATCAGGACGACCCAAGACCATCATGGCTTGGGTCCCACACTCTAACTAAATTTTTGATTGGGGAGTGTAGGAGCAGCTGAAGAGGGCTATCTATATTTGGTATATCGATAGTGGCTGTTCCAGACACATGACTGGAAATAAAGAGTTATTGAACAATTTTAAACAAATTCGTGGTGGTTATGTGAATTTTGCCGGTGAAAAGGGTGGTTACATCACCGGTGAAGGCTCTGTGTCGAATGGAAAGATTACGCTGTATAAAGTGAACTACGTTGAAGAATTGAAGCATAACTTAATGTCGGTTTCTCAAATCTGTGATAACAAGTACACGATGTTGTTCACTGATAAAGCTTGCTTCGTCTTGCGTCCGGGATTTGTTGTTCCTGAAGATTGGATCGTTATGAGGGCTCCAAGGGTGAATAACACATATGTCATGGACATGCGCCCGTTGGTTAACTCGTCTGCTCCAGCGACTTGTCTACTTTCAAAGGCGACTGAAGATCAATCGTATCTCTGGCATAGGAGAATGGGCCACGTGCATCTGCGAAAAATGAACCACTTAGTGAAAAACAACTTGGTGTTGGGGGTTCCTTTACGTGGTTTCAATATGCACAACAAATGTGAATCATGTGAAAAAGGAAAAATCAAACGAAAGCCTCATAAACCGAAAACAGTTAACTCAATCCAAAAACCACTTGAATTGCTTCACATGGATCTTTTCGGCCCGATCCATGTTGCTAACATTGGTGGGATGTCTTATTGCTTAGTTGTCACTGACGATTTCTCACGTTACTCATGGGTATTTTTCTTAAAAACTAAAGATCAAACTGCTGGTATTTTAAGAGATTTATTCAAACAACTTGAGAAAAATTATTCACTTCCTATTAAGAAAATCCGAAGTGACAACGACACTGAGTTTTAAAACCATTATATGGATGAGTTATGTCGGGAAATGGGAATAATTCATCAGTTCAGCGCTCCATATGTTCCTCAACAGAACGGAGTTGCAGAACGGAAGAATCGTACCCTGATTGAGGCGGCCCGCACTATGCTTTCTGAATCAAAATTGCCAATTTTCTTCTGGGCCGAGGCGGTGAACACTGCATGTTATGTGTTAAATCATGTGCTTACTGTCAAAAGAGAAGATAAAACGTGTTATGAATTGCTTGAAAACAGGAAACCGAACTTATCTGGTTTTCAGCCTTTTGGGATTAAGTGTGTTATCAAACGCACCAAAGATACTCCGAAAATGGGGGAAGTTGGTGAAATTGGGTTCTTTTTGGGTTATGCCAATGTAACTCCAAACAAACGCGTTTATAACATCAAGAAGCGAATAGTGGAGATCGTGTTTGACATAACTCCTTTGAGTTTTGATCCTCCACCGTCCGAATTCGGTCCCAAAAGCGGATATGATTATGATAAATTATTTGATTCTTTTGATCTTCCTGATTCGGAGGTTGTATACACACATCTTGTGAACAAAGATGAAGTGGATGCGAGCTGGAGAGCAAGTATTCCTACTAATGTGTCATCGAATGTTCTAGTCGCTGATTCTTCAACCGTAAATGATGTTGTTGCTGAGCAGATCCCCAATGCAGCTGCTCAAACTACAAGTGGTGATCTATACGTTGACTTTTCAGCATATCAAAATGTTGTTGCGTCTTCTGGTAATGGTGAAGCTTCTAGTAGTAATGCAAATGCTGAGGGGGAGATTCAGTCTAATTTGGGAAACAATCTTCAAGCTCTGGCAATCCCAGTTCCAAGAACAAATATTCATCATCCTGTTGATAATATTATTGGGAATCCAAATGCAGGAGTGCAAACGCGAAGGAGTATTTCAGAGATGCAATGTCTGTTCTCTGCTATCAAGAAAGAAGAAATCTACAATCTTAGCCTGCATGAATGTTTTATCTCTCAGATATAGCCGAAAAACTATCAAATGGCTCTGAAGGATAATTCTTGGTGTGAGGCGATGCAAGAAGAGTTAGCTCAGTTCGACAAGTTAAAGGTGTGGAATTTGGTCGATCTTCCAAAGGGCCAACATGCAATCAACACGAAATGGGTTTTCAAGTGCAAGAAAGACGATAAGGGTGTCGTTGTCAGAAACAAAGCACGGTTGGTTGTTCAAGGCTTCAATCCGGAGGAAGGGATTGATTATACCGAAGTTTATGCACCAGTGGTAAGACTGGAAGCTATTCGTTTGTTTCTAGCCTTTGCTGCACACATGCGTATCAAAGTCTATCAGTTGGATGTTAAAAGCGCCTTCCTTTACGGAAAATTGCATGAAACTGTGTATGTGTCCCAACCACCGGGTTTCGAAGCTCCAGGGTTAGACAACAAGGTCTATTTGTTGGACAAGGCTCTCTACGGTCTCCATCAGGCCCCTCGAGCATGGTACGAGACGTTGTCAAAGCATCTATTGGAGCATGGGTTCTCGCGTGGTGCGATTGACTCCACACTGTTCATTTTGAAGAAAGGGGGAGATTTTCTGATTGTGCAAATTTACGTTGATGACATAATTTTTGGTTCTTCAAATGAAGAATTGTGTCGTGAGTTTGAAGCGGTGATGAAGTCAAAATTTGAAATGAGCGCGATGGGCGAGTTATCATTCTTTTTAGGTCTTCAAGTGAGTCAAGAAAAAACCGGGACGTACGTGCATCAGACAAAGTATGTCCACGAGATTCTCAAAAGATTTGGACTGGAAGATAGCTTACCCTATGACACGCCTCTCCCGACAAATCTCAAGCTTTCATCCGATGATGTGAAAGATCCTGAAGTGGATCCGACGCTATATCGAGCAATGATAGGTTCACTGATGTATCTTACTGCTTCACGACCATATATTATGTTCTCTGTTTGTTTGTGTGCTAGGTACCAATCAACTCCGAAGGAGTCTCATTTGAAAGCAGTCAAGCGTATTTTCAGATATCTGAAAGGGACGCCTAAGCTTGGATTGTGGTATCCAGCTGAAGGTGGTCTGGATTTGATCGCATATGCTGACGCAGATTTCGGAGGGTGCCGGCTGAACAGAAAGTCAACCTCTGGCAGCGCACAACTTCTTGGAAATCGTCTTGTCTCTTGGCAATGCAAAAAGCAAGTTGCCGTTTCTCTATACACGTGCGAGGCCGAGTACATTGCTGCTTCAAGCTGTTGTGCTCAGGTCTTGTGGATTCAGCAGCAAATGAGGGACTACGGTTTGAATTTTACTCGAACTCCTATCCTTGTCGATAACAACTCTGCCATTTCCATAACAAACAATCCAGTTAATCACTCACGCACTAAGCACATAGATGTTAGGCATCATTTTATTCGCGACTGTGCTGAGAAGGGTTTAATAGAAGTTGTTAGGGTAGACACCTTGGATAATCTTGCCGACCTGTTTACGAAAACATTCGATCGGGCTAGATTTGAAAATCTGGTCCGAATGATTGGCATGATCAACCCAGAGTAAAATGCTTTCAAAACTCGCATAGAAACTTTATTTTATCTTTTTGTACAGTTCTTACCGCTTTCGAAAAACTGAAAAACTCCAAAAATATTTTACTTAGTTGTAGGATAAATTTCAGAAAAATACAAAAACATTTGAAAAATTTAAAATGAAGTCGTGTTGAGATATAAGGGAAATGATAGTACATCGGTTAGTCATATCTGGTGCAGGTCTATGGTTATATACATAAAATTAACCGTTAACTGTGACAGCTTCATTATATGTTGCTTCAGTAGGTTCTACGCGTAAATAAGAACCTGTCTTTGGTATATAAACATAATGAACTGCGTAACTCGTGTGGCGTATCTCTCGGATATATGGTCTTGGTACCGTAATTTCGTTTGATAGATTGCCGAGGTTCTGAGATACGTGGTCTTTATGCTGTTTATCATCTGGGTATCATGGTTGTTTCTTTTACCGGAAAACAACGGGGACGCAAGTCTAGATCTTCCATGATACCATACATACGTGTAAATATCCTTAATACATGATGCATTCGACCCAAATAAGTGATAAACAATCACATGTCCCACAAAATTATGCGGGAGTAAAGTTCCTCCTCAATAAGTGATTCTACCACAAAGGACTTGCTCATGTGCCCTTTGCATCTGAAATTCAAGTTCCAACTCAATAAGTGATTCTATCACAAAGGACTTGTTTTCAATCCCAAATAAGTGAGTATCTCACATTAGCTTATACGTCAAAAACAGATGATAAATGGTATACTCACCAGTAAGATGATCTCTCGCGCATACCTTGATACGGGAGTATATTCTGAGGTGGGTAAACATAGTTACTGTCAGCTATTAATACACTTAACTTCATATCTCAAAAACAGTGTTCGAAAGCGTGCTAAGACTTAAGTGGACCACAATACCGTTGAACGTCTTGTACTGTCAACATCATTCTAAAAGATTAAAGCTAAAATGCTATGGTTCTTGTGTTGGGTACTGACAGTAAAACCGATATGATTCCTTTGCTCCGATTTCACAAAAAGATAATTAGTGTAAATATGTTCGTAGGTTTTATTTCCATTCAGTCAAAAATTGAAAAAATCACAAAAAGATTTTGCTTTCTTATTTCTATGTGCGAGTTATCTTATTAAGAATACTCTAGGGTTGTGAAAATTGTTTAAAAATAAGTTATTAAATGTTGGTTGTTTAATATTTCAATTGTTTATTCTGGGGTATTGGATTTTATTTTTGGGATCCAGGTTTGGGCCGATGTCTCCGGGGTCAAGTTTCTTAATCCTGGGTTAAGTGTTTCAGGTCTGGATCGTTCATGACAAGATGGAAGATTTGGAGAAGCTGTGTGCATCTGGATCGTTCATCTCAAGATGGAAGATTTGGAGAAGCTGTGTGCATCTGGATCGGTCATCTCAAGATGGAAGATTTGGAGAAGCTGTGTGCGTCTGGATCGTGCATCTCAAGACTGGGGAAGCAGTGATTTCTGAAAAGAAAGTGACGGTTGAGATTGCTAAAGTGCTGGATCCGATTTGGCTTGCCAACTTAAGGGAAGCACCTCTGAAGAAGCTTCGGCGCCTGCCTCTAAAATACAATGAAGAAGATCGTGTTCTAGCTGACCAGTTCATCAAAGTGGTTCAGTTCTGTGTGAAGAACAAGGTCTGGGCAGGAAGCAGCTTCTCGAAGAGGGTTTGAAGATCTCAAGTTCAATGAAGACCATGCACTGATCAAGGGGGAGTTTGTTAATGCACTTTTGGTGATAAGTGCATGTCTCCCAATTTATTAGGGTCCTTATTGTACAACTAGTGAAAAGTAGTCCCAAGTTTTTCCTAGGGACACTTTGTCCAAGTTTTATGGATGTTTTCCTTAGTCAGAGTTTTTTGTATAGGACTAAGGTCAGAGTTTTGTTAGTGTAGCTTTTGTCTGAGTTTTGTCTAGGCAAAGGTCTGAGCTTTGTGCTATTTGTTTTGTCCGAGCTTTCTAGTTAGCCTTGAAAGTCCGGACTTTGCCTTGTATATATACTTTAATGTGGAATAGACAAAGCAGGCGATTCTGTGTGAAATTCTGTGCACCAAACCCTAATCATTGTGTTTTGTCTGGCGGCTGCTTTGTGTGAGTGACGTCATTCATCTTCATCAAGAATACTCAGTGTATTCTTGATTTCTCTCTCAAATCCTTGCATTCTAGTGTTTCATCTGCAGTGGTTGATCATCAGGTGGATTCCGCACACCTGTTGGTTGCTTTGGCTGAGTGAGATCTTGGATTAGGAGGCCTTACATGGAGTTCATATGCTACTTCTTTGTCATCAAGGCACAATTTTCTCTTATATACATGTAATAAGGGTGCCGAATATGGTTTGGGAGGATTTACGCATTAAAGGTACCTACTAGGCTACTTTTAACATTATTTTTAACTTGTTTTCTGTTTTAGTGGTGCGTTTTTTACATGTTTGATCAAAGCTTCAATCTCTAGTCAAACATGTGTCAAAATTGTCTAACATATTTTTTTTTTTTTTTGAAACGTCAACTTCATAATCTAACATATTTCTTTAACTGACACATAAATGTACACTATTTGCTGATTTTCCAGAGATAAATGATGGAGCAAGAGTAATGGGCAAAGAATTGGGAATTTCTGATGATATGTGGACCCATATTGAATATAAAGGTATTATAGAACAAGATAAGACATTGGGCGGTTAAATTGGGATTGAAATTTTCTACAGTGCTAAACTTGGTTGCTGTTCATTCAATAGGAAACAAATGCCTTATAATGCAGTTATTTATAATGCATTTAGACAAGATTCTCCATCCAATGACCAATCTGGCCGGCACAAAAAGATTATTGTGGCGGGTAGATGGTGTGGGAAAGTATGGATGTCTAATCAAGTTCATCCTATGTTAATAGTAAAAGATGATGATGATGATTATCACTCTGAGTTCAGCCATGGTAAGTAAAATGACTTTAACTCTTTTGTTGGGAAACATAAGTTCACAAAACAGTAAAAGATTTTAAACTTTTTTTTTGTTAAAAATAGGTTTCAACGGCGCCGAAGCAGTGAACATGGGGACACCAGGATGGCTGCGAGTAGCGAGAGATGCCGCAATCAGATGAGTTTCTATTGACATTGCTCCCATAGTTTCTGACTCACAGCTGCTGCTGTATGCTCTAGCGATCCCATTGTCTTCAAGGTTCAACTAATTCACTAACCGTGACCAAATATTTTATATATGTGTCGATCTGGAATGGTGTTTTATCTGAAACAGGATCCTTTTAAAGGGGCCAATATCTCTTTAATAAATTCAGCCTCTTAAAAAATATTCAGATTATTATTGTAATAATTAATGCATATAACATGTTAGGTAATTTTATTAAATAAGAATAGATTATTATGACAATAGTTTTACTTTGGTCATAAATAATAATCCATGTCTTTTTTAATAGAAAAAAAAATTAAAAGGGACAAAGAGGTTTTTGAAGGTCAATCTGACCCAACCTGAATGACCCGTCCATTTTCCTATCACTACTAGTCTTCCCTAGATCTAAAAAACGCTTAAAGATTTTGCGTTTTTACGTTTTCCTGTAAACAAAAAGGCAAAAAGCCTGAATCACAAAGTTCCCGACTGAGTGAGAGGTTTACGAGTGAAGGAGATGCCTTCGTCAAACGAACTTTTGTGCAAGATGTTATGCATAGTAATGAGCCTCTAGATACACTTGGGAAAGGATCCCCAACCACCCTTCTTTTAGATGATGCTTTAAAATGTTTAGTTCCCCATGGTTTTAATTTGAATGTTGATGATAGTGTTGTTGATAGAAGACCAAAAGGAATTTTTGATTCTTCATACGGTCAACCCAACAAGAAGGCTCACCCTGCAAGTATTTTTTCATGTGTTACTTGTGGGTCCCGATGCTATTCGTGTGTAGCCATTGTACAGCCATCCAAACCAGCTGCACATTATCTCATGTTGAATGACTATTTAAATGTATTAGATCCTGGACTTTCTTCAGGTATGCAATTATTAATGCAAAAATGTCAAACTCAGAAAAATACTTTTCGAGGAGGCCCGTTTTGTATACTTGAGATTGCTTTCTATCGCATTTCTTGATAAGTTTTTGGCTTATGTAAAAGGGAAATTATTGAAGAGCAGTTCAAGTACTCAAGAGCAAAAAGACATTCCAGCACATAAACTTTTGGCTTTGGCTTATCGTGATTCTTCAGACTCTGAAGAATGCTTTGAACCCACAAAGCTTGTTTTGGAATCTAACCATTCTTTAAAGAATGGTTAGATTCCAAAACAAGCTTTGTGGGTTCAGAGCATTCTTTAGAGTCTGAAGAACCACCATAAACCAAAGCCGAATGTTCAAGTGCTGGAATGTCTTTTTGTTCTCGAGTACTTGAATTGCTTTTCAATAATTTCCCTTTTACATAAGCAAAAAACTTATCAAGAAACGCGATACAAAGCAATCTCCAGTATACAGAACAGAACGGGCCTCCTCAAAAAGTACTTTTCTAAGTTTGACATTTTGCATTAGTAAAGGCATACCTGAAGAAAGTCCGGGATCTAATACATTTAAATCCTCATTCTACCTGAGATAATGTGCAGCTGTTTTTTGTTGGCCAACCGAAGTGTCATCACCATCTGCAGTAGTGTGTACATGTGCAGCGGACGAAACAAACTTGTTTGCAGGCATGGTGATTTTAATGTGCAGATTCAGGAAGAATGAGAAAACAAAGATTTGAGAGGACACTTTCTATATTGCGGGAAAATGTCTTGGTAACCGGCAAAAGATTGCCGGTATTACATATAAATACATCATAATTTGGCGGTTGGATTTTGGCGGGTAACTGCCATTATAGGTTGTTTGAAATATCAATACCCGCTTATCCAAATGAACCGCTTATCATACTTATCCTAATATACTAGCTATCGGTTCACATATCATGCATACATATTGTTCGAATATTATACATAACATAACTAAAGTTTAACTAATTATAGATGATCATATTTCTAACACAACCCCCTTAAACTTTGGTTATGTTGAAACCCTTCTTCATTACACTCTGATTGGCGTCGTCCATTGCCTTTTTCATGTAGCTAAAGTTGAACCGCTTCCTTCTCTTGTGTAAGTTCCAGTTATCTTCCCATCAGTTTCCAGCAAACAATGCAAACTGTGTTGCATCGACACCTGCATGAACATTATCAGCCTGTTCATTCTGATTCGTTCCTTCACTGCATGTCTTCCTGTATGCATCTCCTGAGAATTCAGCCCCTTCATTCACCATTTGTTTCACATGAACAGCCTCCTGCACTGATTTGAATTTGTAGTAGTATTCGAGAACATCAAGATACATTGCATATGTAATCCTCATATAATCTCCATCTTTGTACTCGAACCCCAAATCTTTTGCTATGATGGGCCAAATGTTCTCGGTAGTAACCTCTCGATATCCGCCATCTTTTGCCACCAAGATATATAGACTTAATAAGTCTATTTTCCGTTGATCAGGAAAGTAAGGAGGCACCGGTCTTGATGTGATTCCCATATATACATATAGGAACCAATGAATCATTTCTTCAAATTTTTGTTGAAGAATTCCTTTGTATTTGAAAACATATTCTTGATCATCAAGCATATTTATTAGTGCTTTACAATCGGAAAAATCCCTGAATTCTAATGTTTTTAGAATCATCAGATTCCAATCATTTTCTAGTTCACTTGAAACATCTAGTGTTTCGAAATAAGAATTCAGAAACTCGTCTTTAAATTCATCATCGATACCGCACATTTCTTGCAACCTTTTCTTTTCTTTTGATCCCAATTCCTCCTCTTTTGTTAAACCCGTTTCACTATTCTTCGTGTTCATCACCGGTGGTGAGAACATGGGGAAAATTTTGCAAGTGTCACCGGAACGACGAACCGTGAAGCCTTGAAGAGTTAATTGTTCAAGACTTAAAACGTTTCGATCGATATCCGGTGAGTAGAACACACTAGGGATATTCAGCGTATCATTTCCCGTTTTCATTTCTACTACACCCACTCCCCGAATGAACAAGAAATTGTTCATACCGGATCTAGTTTCTACCCCCATAATATGCTTTACACGCTTGAAAACATCTATGTTACCTACAAAATGATGGTTGAATGTCGGGTTGACATACCAGAAATCTTTCCATTGCCCACCGTCGGTTCCGGTTACTATCATCTCTTCTCGGCAATGAACTTCATCATTCTGTGTTCTTGTTCCAGCATTAATCGCCTGTCTTATTAGTTGCGATTCTTCATCATTCTCCTTAGATTTGCATGTGTAAATCTGGTGGCCGGGCAAATGACAGTAATAGCATAATCGTACTCGTCGGCTTCGCTGTTTTCTTTCATTCTTTTCTTCAAAGCAATGTTGACATGGTATTGTCGTAGCAGTTGGTTTGATTTCTGCATCAGATCTGGTAGCGAACATGGCTCTGATACCACTATGTTGGCCAACCGAAGTGTCATCACCATCTGCAGTAGTGTGTACATGTGCAGCGGACGAAACAAACTTGTTTGCAGGCATGGTGATTTTAATGTGCAGATTCAGGAAGAATGAGAAAACAAAGATTTGAGAGGACACTTTCTATATTGCGGGAAAATGTCTTGGTAACCGGCAAAAGATTGCCGGTATTACATATAAATACATCATAATTTGGCGGTTGGATTTTGGCGGGTAACTGCCATTATAGGTTGTTTGAAATATCAATACCCGCTTATCCAAATGAACCGCTTATCATACTTATCCTAATATACTAGCTATCGGTTCACATATCATGCATACATATTGTTCGAATATTATACATAACATAACTAAAGTTTAACTAATTATAGATGATCATATTTCTAACATTTTTGATGGCTGTACAATGGCTAGACACGAATAGCCTGGGGACCCGCAAGTACCACATGAAAAAATACTTGCAGGCTGAGCCTTCTTTTTGGGTTGACCACATGAAGAATAAAATACTCTTTTTGGTCTTCTATCAACAACACTATCCTCAACATTCAAACTAAAACCACGGGGAACTAAACTTTTTAAAGCATCTTCCGAAAGAAGAGTGATTGGGGACCCATTCCCGAGTGCATCAAGAAGCTCATTACTATGCACATCATCTTGCACAAAAGTTCGTTTCACGAAGGCATCTCCTTCACTTGTAAACCTCTCTCTCAGTCTGGAACTTTGTGATTCAGGCCTTTTGCCTTTTTGTTTACAGCAAAACATAAAAATGCAAAAGCTTTAAGCGTTAGGGAAGACTAGTAGAGTAGCAACATGGATGGGTCATTCAGGTTGGGTCAAGTTGACCTTCAAAAACCTTTTTGTCCGTTTTGTAGGTCCCTTTTCTCGGAGGATCGAGAACAAACCTAAACCTTGTTATACTAACCCACTAGCGAGTGCGGAATCCAAGCTAGTAGGCAAACCGGGATGAAGCAAGAACAAACACAAGAACACACAAAGTTCACCGATTAACACCACTTGTATTAATACGTATGAAGGTTTACGGTTACAAGCACAATGTTTACAATCTTGTTTGCAAACTCTCTAAAGTGTGTGTGTGTGTGTTTTCCAGCAGAGTTTCTCTAACTCTCCAAATGTGCATCTCTCAAACACTAACACACTGCATGGGTATTTATACCCAAACATAACAGGTCTGTCCGAAGGATTCGACAGATGGTCCGAAGGATCATCTGTCGATGACAATGTGTCCGAAAGATCAGCATGGACATCGAAGGATCATCCTTCGATGCCTAATGGTCGAACCATGGTCGAACCATATCTTTCGAGCACCTCGAAGGATGATGCGTATCCTTCGAGGCTATCCTTCGATTCAGATAAACATCATGTTGTCCAAGTCAAACTAGGAGGATAGTTGACTTGGTCAACTTACAGACTGATTTGGAAACATCGTTTACATACAGACCGAATACAGACAAAGTACAGACACAAGTGCACCAACAAACTCCCCCTTGGCTGTAGCTTTGTCTTTATCTTGTCTTTATCTTCTATAGATGTAGACTTGTCTCGAACTTCGACAGTCTTTGGTCTTCGAGTTTCCAAAACTCTGATGTCCTTTCAAGTCTTCATGGTCGGAGGATCTTCAAAGTCTTCACGTCTTGAAAGCAGAGAGTGTATCAACAAACTACCCGTATCATGTAGGCAGTGTGTTAACAAACTCCCCCTTAACATAAGCTCCCCCTTGAGTTATGCTCGTGAAATACTTTAACTTTATGAAGTGAGATCCTTGTGGTGTTGATGATAGCCAGCGGCAACTCGATCATCTTCATCTTTTGAGTGCCTTCTCGTCGTGTCTTCATTCCAAAGCTTGTCATCGACCATGTTCTCCTAGCCTTTAGAATCTGCACATGCAAGAAATCTAAACGCGTAATGAGAACAACTGCTTGGAACATAGTATAAGCAAATGACACACGAATGACCATGTCACAATCAAGCACCGTCCGACAGTTTGAAAGTTTAATAAATTTTTCAAATTTTAAATTCTAACTTTCAAAACATGCAAATTTCGACCGTTTATGAAGATTTAGTCAGTTTGGTTTTCGTTCAGGTTTCAGGCAACGAAGACTTGAGCTCCAACATCGTACGATCGAAAATAAAGTAGAAAGAAAATCTTTTTGGCTTTTATAAAGTTTATATTAAAACACAGATTTTAGGTGTGTTTTTGAAATTAAAAGACAACAATTTTAATATCCTTTGAGTGTTATCAAACGACATCACCGCTAATGTCGTGCTGATATGCACCAAACGACGAAACTGTTTAAAAGAAAAACAATAAAAGTTAAGCAGTAAATAAATATATACAGACATTCTTTTTGCGAGTTTCGAGGGTAAGAGAATCATATCAGTGTACGGTCATGCCAAAACACTCTTGTTGTTCAGTTAGTTAACATTAAGATAAGCATCCTATAACAATTATCGGTATTGTTATCCACTTAAGCTCAACTTATCAGATGTAATCATGTTTAGAGGATACGTTAATGTATGATTTATACTTACCGACCGGTGTTCATCCACATCACGACACATTCCCGTATCAAGGTATGCACGAGAGTTCATCTTACCGGTGAGTATACCGATTATCATCTGTTTGACCGTATAAAATTGTGAGATACTCACTTATTTTGATTTGAAAACAAGTCCTATGTGATATAATCACTTATTGATGAGGAACTTGATTTTCGTATGCATGAGGGCACAGGTGCAAGTCCGTGAACAGGTCAGTACTTCCGTACAGCAGAGAGACGAACTTGACACCCGGATAAATGTGATATTTTATCACTTATTTGATTTGGACATGTGATTGTTTATCACTTATTGAGGTCGAATGCAGTATGCAATATGTACACGTATGTATAGTATCATGGAAGATCTAGACTTGCGTCCCCGTTATTTTTCGGTAAAAGATACAACCATGATACCCAGATGATAAGCAGCATAAAGACCGAATATCTCAGAACCTCGGCAATCTATCAAACGAAATTTCGGTACTAAGACCATATGCCAATGAATGGTTCCCACCTGGTCTTCAGTCGGTTAAGATTTATATCACCCTGCACACTTTAAAATGATTGTGAGCCTACCGATACATCTTATATAGAGCTGCTTATCGTTTTGCATTTAAGGTTTAAAGAGGTTAGGATAGACCACTGATGTACTATCATTTTCTCTTTTGCTCGCCAGGAAACTCATTTTTGTTTTTCTATTGTTTTTGTGTTTTTGAAATTTTTCGATGTTTTTGTATTTTCCGATTTTTGGATTTACTCCCCCTAAAATCAACAAACTAAGATAAATTTAAAAACACACAAAGATATTTACAAAAATGATTTTCCGATGTTGGTTTACTCTTGCTTGACCTTAATGCCGTTTACCAATAATAAGTTTTATCCGAAAAGATTTAACAAATTTTGGAAAAGTGAATTGGCATGTCGGTAAGCGGTGCGGACCATGACAACATTGACGAGTTTCACAAAGAAACAATCACGTGTGAGATGATATTCGAGATCAACGTGTCAGGTCAAAGAGTGCTGTTCGAGATAATAATAATTCACAAAGTAGCTTAAATATCGACAAGCATAGGAGAGATTTAGAAATTCAAAAACCGTATCCTGCAACCGTTTCATGCATTGCAAGGAATCTAAGTGTTCTCCCAAACTTGATATCCACCCGGTGTGGACTTCAAAGTCGATTTTGTAGCTACTGACTAATCTCTTGACAGCAACAAGGTCGTAAACCTCCGGGTCCGGCTGGTCTTCCATATTGCACCAGCGAAGGTCTGTGACTTTCTCTTTCAGAAATGGTGTGCGGATATTCAATGCACTCCAAGGCATCGACACACATTTCACTTCATTCGTTCCTGCGGACCCGATCAAGAACCAGAATGACCAAATTTTCGGCACGTTCTTCATTTGGTCGAATTTTGCACCATCATTCAATCACATTTTCTTCTTCTTTTCTTTCTCTCCATCAAAGGCAACAATTTCTTCTGTCGCCTATCTTGTGCAAGGACATTCCACTATCAATAATCCTATGACTATCGATAGTTCCTCCTGGAACTTCCTGCACACTCACTCAGAGATTAGTTGGAGAGGGGGACCCAAGCCTTCATAGACTTGGGTTGCCCCTGAGAATCAAAAAATGTAATTTCAACCTCTTGATAATTTTCAAGCACAACACCTCCCCTTGAACCTTTACCTGTTTTAGGTTTCCAAGTTTGTTTTTGTTTACCAGAGTGTGTATTATGTACATTTTCTGGTTTTAATGGTTGTGACAAACTAGGTTTCCTTTTAACAGTTTCCGGTTTTAAGGCCTTTTCGATCACCTTTACATTTTTACGTCGTTGTTTTGTTTCTTGCTCGTTAATTGTGCGTTTATCACGTTTTGGAGAGACAGGACGACGTTGTGAGTGACCTTGTTCAGAGGGGGTTCTTTCAACAAAATTTGGTTTGGGCAAGTTTGTGCAATCTTTAATGATGTGCCCAGACTTCCCACATTTGAAACAAGTTCTCCTTTCACCAAACTTAGGAGAATTTGTTCGGCTGGCAGATGTTGAACCTGTAGAACCTGAGGTACTTGCTCGTTCATCACACCCGTTTGTGTGTTGGGTGTAATTGTTATCGCTGTTACGCTTCAAAATCTTGACTTTTTGTACAAAATCGGTGTTTGATTTGTTTTCAAAAGTCTCAATTTTATCCGTACCCTTTGATGCTACAAATTTAACATCTTTGCTCTTCTTTTGATAACGAGCTCCTTTTGTTTCAACCTTAGCCTTTGGCTTTGGAGCTCGTTGTTGTTGTTTACCCTTAAAAGCAGTAGGTTGTCGAGTGGTTGGAGATTTTTGATTACCAAATTGTTTCCTAATCTCAGCCTTAGGAATTGGATCACATTGTGTTACCACAATTCCCGGAAGTGTTTTTCCCAAAAATTTGTTTGTATTGTCTTCAAAGACTTTGTCAATCAAAGATTTATTTACATTTTTAATTGGAAAAACATGATCTGAGTAGATTTTATTATCTCCAACCAAAGTGTACAACACATTACTGCTTTTAACAGTAGACACACTTGTCTTATCAACCTTGACAGGATCAATCACTTGCTTCTCAACAGATGAAGCCTCAGGAGTATCAGGATCACAAAGGATGTGATTCTCAATGGGAATGACAACTCCTTTCATCTTGTTAAGTGAGTTATCCTGTTCACTCACATCCACTTCTGATTCATCATCCGATGACTCACAGTCCTCGATGATTGGAGGACTTTGTTTCATGGATGTTGAAGCTTCCTGTTGCTCTGTGGATGTATTTTCAGAATTCTCCGGTTTGAACCCTAGCCCAGTGGCAAATTCCTCAACATCAAGAGGTACACTGGGTTCATACCGAGGCATTTCCTCTTCATCGGGCATCTTGGTATAGTTGTCCATCAAAGGGGGTGGACACGCCTTATACCCTACACCTTTCACGTTACCTTTCAGTTGTTGAACGTCTATGATGTGATCAAGCACAAATCGGGAGTTAGAATAACTCTCCAATTTTTGCTTGATAGCATCATGCTCGCATTTGGCAATGGCTAACTCCCTTTTGGTTTCCTCAACAAGATTAATATAATCGTTAATACTAACTTGTTTATGATAAACAACTTTGTTCAATTCGGAAACACTTTTCTTTAGGCTCTCAATTACAGATTTAAAATCTTTTTCGTTTTGAGTTAACGCCATGTTTGCCTCTTTGCATTTGGACAGTTCAATAACCAAATTTTGATTGTGACTATGAATCGTTTCAGATTCACGTCTCAATTCATCACATTCATGCTTCATCTTAGCACATTCACTACATATGCTAGAAGTTTCAACCTTTACCTTACTTGAAGAAGCTGTGACATTAGTCATAGAGACAGTTTGAGAAGAGAAAGATCTATCCTCAGTGAGAATCTTCTCCATTTCTTTCGATGCAGCATCAGCTTTCTCGATCAAGTCAGATTTTTGATCTTTTGTCTCCTTGGCATCATCCGACAAATTATTAGCTTCAGAATCAATTCTTTCATTCAGATTGGATTCTTCATCTGAACTGCCACTGTATCCTGAACTGTTATCATCTTCCGAAGATTCACCATCATTGACATTTTTGACAATTTCAGCATAGAATGCAGTTCTTGTTTGATCATCATTTCCCAACTGTATGTCCGTACCACAATCGACGCTTTGCTCAAATTGAGGTTTTGTTGTGGAAACTTGAGGTTGTGGTTGTGGCTGTGTTGGGACAGGAATGTACGACCTCGGATCGAATTGAGGTTGTGGAGCAGCTATTGACTGAGGAAATGAAAAGGAACTCGTATTGGACACAAAAGCAGTTTGAAGCTTCGGTTGCTGAACAGAACTAGAACTAGCTGAAGGACCAAAACCAGGCAAATACATTTCTGTGTTTTTAGGAACAAGAGCTCGCTGAGCTTTCCGGATTTCTTGGTCATTCTTGTGTTCCAGCTTCTCAATGAATTCATAGATGTTGACTGTATTCAGAGTACCCGTATGCTTCAGCTGCTCAATGAATGAACCCCACTTTGGTGGTAGAGCATCAGCAAACCGTGCCACCATTTCCTGTTGAGATGTAGGAACACCAAAAGCACGCATTTCACACATTAAATGATAATAACGATTCGTTATATCATTTAGTGTTTCATTCTCTAAGAAACGAAATGATTCGAATTTCTTCTTCAACTGATCCTGGCGTATCTTAGTAGTAGCTGCATATCCTTCTCCTCTTTCCGCCACAAAATTCTGCATGTCTTGATCTTGCTTTGACACCAAAGCCCATTGACTTGCACTGATTGATGGCTGTGGAATCATACTCTTTGCCCAATCTGCAGCAGTCACTAGCTCTTGATTGGTTCGTGAGTCCAAACTCCAATCCCATGGACTTGTACAGCTCATTTTGATCAATTATATATATACCAAACCTACACACCACAAACTGTTAACAACAAACAGACAACAATTGAAAGATACAATCTGATCGAAAGATCAAGACTTGTTCGAAGGATCAACAGTGATCGAAAGATTACTGTTGAGTTTCGAGCAAAGCCTTCGAAAGATTCTCAATGAAAGATCCTTATCTTTCGACTGATTATCACGAAAGATTCACAGTTCGAAAGATCTATATCTTTCGAATACTGATCTCGAAAGATTCACAATGAAAGATCCTTATCTTTCGTGATGTATCCTTATCTTTCGGACAACCAACTTTCGAAAAGATTCCAACTGCGAAGGATAACCCTTAGACTTCGAAAGACTACTCGAAGGATGCTAATCTTTCGAGCTGTCTCCAATCGAAAGATGTCGAAGGATATCTTTCGATGTCGAAGGATATCTTTCGAATCCTCTGACACACCTGACACGAAAGGACAGGTTGGTGAAAAGGTGATGTGTTGATGTACCAACTTTCGGCAGAAAGGATGGTTCTGCAACAACTTTTCACCAAACAATTGACTTTCAAAAATTTTGCCAAAATAAGCAACCTTATCTTCAAGAACTGGTCACCGGAAACACACCGGAGATATAGCCGGAAAAATCAAGGTTTCACAAAAACGATTTTTATGTTACCCAAACCGACCCCGAACACTCCCGATAGGTTTAGTACGCGTTTTTATGCAGAAAACTACCAAAAACGGTTACTAAACCAAGTGTCCAAACACACCAAGAACTTGAACAAACCGGTTTTAAACAAGGTAAAGAGCGAGGCTCTGATACCACTTGTAGGTCCCTTTTCTCGGAGGATCGAGAACAAACCTAAACCTTGTTATACTAACCCACTAGCGAGTGCGGAATCCAAGCTAGTAGGCAAACCGGGATGAAGCAAGAACAAACACAAGAACACACAAAGTTCACCGATTAACACCACTTGTATTAATACGTATGAAGGTTTACGGTTACAAGCACAATGTTTACAATCTTGTTTGCAAACTCTCTAAAGTGTGTGTGTGTGTGTTTTCCAGCAGAGTTTCTCTAACTCTCCAAATGTGCATCTCTCAAACACTAACACACTGCATGGGTATTTATACCCAAACATAACAGGTCTGTCCGAAGGATTCGACAGATGGTCCGAAGGATCATCTGTCGATGACAATGTGTCCGAAAGATCAGCATGGACATCGAAGGATCATCCTTCGATGCCTAATGGTCGAACCATGGTCGAACCATATCTTTCGAGCACCTCGAAGGATGATGCGTATCCTTCGAGGCTATCCTTCGATTCAGATAAACATCATGTTGTCCAAGTCAAACTAGGAGGATAGTTGACTTGGTCAACTTACAGACTGATTTGGAAACATCGTTTACATACAGACCGAATACAGACAAAGTACAGACACAAGTGCACCAACACGTTTTAATTTTTTCCTATTAATAACATATGGGTTATTATTTATGATAAAAGTAAAACTATTTTCATAAAAATCGATTCTTATTTAATAAAATGACATACCATGTTATATGCATCAGGTATTTCAATATAACCTGAATATTTTTTTAAGAAGTTGAATTCATTAAAATACGATATTGGCCCACTTTAAAAGGATTTGACCTGTTTTAGATAAACACAAACCCAGATCGACACATATATAAAATATTTGGTCACAATTAGTGAATTAGTTGAACCCTGAAAACAATGACATTGCTAGATCATTCAGCAGCTGCGAGTCAGAAGCTATGGGAGCAATGCCAATAGAAACTCTTCTGATTGCGGCCTCTCTCGCTACTCGCAGCCATCCAGGTGTCCCCATGTTCACTGCTTTGGGGCAGTTGAAACCAATTTTTAACAAAAAATTTAAAATCTTTTACTGTTTTGTGAACTTATGTTCCCCAACAAAAGTGTTAGTCATTTTACTTATCATGGCTGAACCCAGAGTGATCATCATCATCATATTAACAAAGGATGAACATGATTAGACATCCATACTTTCCCACACCATCTACCACCATAATAATCTTTTTGTGCCTGCCTGATTGGTCATTGGCACTACTAGAAAATACACTTCTCTTGACACGCGAACAATGACACGCGTATATTTTATGACATTCAAAAGCGTATGTCAAGAAAAAAATGTCATGGTTTACAAAATTTAATAAATATATGACATTCTTTTTTGTGTGTCATGTTTTTAGCGTCATAAAAAAAACAAGATTTATCTTGACACGCAAATAATGACACACTCTCATTTTATGACATTCGAAAGTGCCTGTCAAGAAAAAAAATGTCATAGTTTTACAAAATTCAATATATTTATGACACACTTTTTTGTGTGTCATCCTTTTAGCGTCATAAAAAAACAAGATCTATCTTGACACGCGATTAATGACACACGCTTATTTTATGACATTTAAATGCGTGTCAAGAAAAAATGTCATAGTTGTATAAAATTTAATAAATTTATGAAACTGCTTTTGTATGTCATCTTTTTAGCATTATAAAAAAATTATATAAACATAAGGGTTAATTTCCTATAGCAGTTACTGTATATGTAATATGGACTTGTGAAAAGTGATATATATCTAATATATTAATTAAAAATTATATTAATAATGTCTCGTTTAGGATCATGAGCTGGGTTGAGCTCGGGCTAGTTTACTTAACGAGCTTGTTTTTAGGTTCAAGCTCATTACAGTTAGGCTTGTCTTAGTGGTTTTGGGATGGCCATGTCGTTTGGTGTTGGTTTTGGAAGGTACCCTATCACTACTAAAAAAATAAAAATTCTGGGTGGCTAATAAAATAAATTTGGGTGGTCTATACCATTAAGCTGCCCAAAATAATGTTTCACAATTTTTCTAGATCATAACCCGCCTAAAATAATTGCCCACCGACTAAAATATACATATTTTGAGAGACCCATTAGATTTTGGGCGATTTTAGTGTGGACCGCTCAAAAACCATCCATTCATTTTCGTTATCCCTCCTCACCTAATTCAGTTTTTATTTTCCCTCATTCCCTTCCTAACCTTCCATCTTTTCTAACCATAAACTGTCTCTCACTTTACCACCACCAGCAAAATTATGACGACGAATCCCCTCACATATGAGCTGGTGGCTGACGAATAACCACCGCTTCAATCTAACCCCCAAAATCTTAAGACAAACTTAACTAATTGGGTTTAGGATTACCTAAACCCGTTCAATTACCATCCCAACTACCACTTGATATTAGTAGAACCATTATGCAATATAGTATTACTTATATCTTCCTACTACATTCATTAACAATACTATTTCCCATATACATACGCTATGTTATTTTATAAATAATAACTATTTTATTTAGATTTATATTTAATATATTATTTAAAAATTATATAAATAATGAGCTCGTTTAAGTTCGCAAGCCTGACTTGAGCTCGATAAGTGAAGCCTAAACTTGGGCTCATTTACTTTTTACTAAAAATCTTATTTTTATGCTTGGGATTAGATTTAAGCTTGTATAAGCTCGGGTCGTGGCTCGTTACAAGACTAGCTTGAATAGCTCGGCTAGCATTTGCCCCTAGGAGGCTAGGAAAGTTTGGCATTAGGTTATGGGGTATGGGGCTTGGGTTGGGGCGTGGGTTGGGGGAAAACGCCCAAGGCACCACCCTGGGTGGGCTTGGGTTGGGGCGTGGTCCTTGGGGCTTGGGTGTCAAGCCGGGCGTGGGGCGGGGGAAGCGAGCTGCCATGGCGGGCTGTGTATGGCCAAAACAAAATAGCCGTTGGGCTAGCCGTTGGCCAACGGCTATGTTAAAAAAAAATTAATTTTTCACTATAAAACTCACATTTTTCTTCCATTTTTTACCACATTCAACCACATCTTCTATAATCATCTTCAATTCTCCTTCTACAAAACAAAAAAAATACATCCTTATAACCGTCCTTATGACCCGAACAACTCGTATACATTCCAAGAAAATAATCCTAGCCCACCACCCAATCGTCCAATGCCTCGTCTATTTTTCATACACTCTTCTATGCCCTTATAACCGTCCTTAGGTATTCTTAAACTTTGTTTTTATTAATGGTTATTTTTTATATAACTTTGTAATATATTAAATTTTGTTTTTATTAAAATAGGAAATTCTCAACATCGAACCGCCCTGTGAGAAGCGGTTAGTAGAGTATTCCATGAAGAAATGGGAAGGGAGGCTTATCGTTAAAACGATAGCTTATCTTCGAAGTGGAGCGAGATAAGCACCCAACTTACAAAATATAGTGGTTTTTTAAATAAATCAAAGCAAAACCCAAAAAGTGATGAAACCGAAGCCGACATTGTGACAAATGCAGTGGTCACATTCAAATCAAATGTGGGGACCGACTTCCGTTTCATGCATTGTTGGGAGATTTGTAAGTTCCATCCAAAGTGGGCGAATATCCCCATTGATAGCGAAACTAACTCATCTTCCAAAAGGTTAAAGGCCTCGTCCCAAGCCCAATCTGATCACGAGATCAAGAGTTTGAGGACCTTTTGGATGATTCGCCAAGCCCAAACCTGCCTGAGTATGGAAGAAATGCCGCAAGAAGGCGTGCTCAAAAATCAAGATTTGGTATGGCATCGCCTTCAGCTGGGAGTTCGGGCTCGCGTAGGGGAATATACAGCGAGCAGTTGGATGACATTTCATGCAAGTTGGAAACATTCAATGTATTCCAACAACAAAGGGCCGAAATACGAAGTAGCAAAGAAGCTAGAGATGCCGCTAGAGATGCCCAGAAACAAAAACAGGATGATTTGAAATTTCTATCCCAACCCATTGATCACATAGAGGGTGAAGAGTTACAACTAATCTTGGCGATGAGAGAAGAGATAAAAAACAAATATAAAAGTTAGGCATTTTTTTGTAATTTTCTTTATTTAAAAATATTAAAAAAATTAAATTTGTTGTTTTAAATAATATTCAAATAGCCCAGCGGGTCAGCCCAGCCAAGCCCACCAAACCCATGCCCCAAACCCCCGCCCCACCATACCGGGATTGAATTTGGGTTAGCCTTTTTTCAACCAGTTTCAAATTATTAGTCAACATATAATTCAAAAATTTTTACTAGATCCTAAAATTTTCATTCCCGCCCCCAAATCCCTCCATGAATTTCATCTTCTATATTCAGTTATACTTCATCTTCTCCATATCCCCTCTACTTCAAGTTTCTCACACTTAGAGACAATGTCGCCATAAACTCATTTTAGCAAAAGAAACCTTCGATTTGAAAAACTCTAAGGTCTGGTGTCCAATTCACTTGTTGGGCGCAGGTTAGTATCCTCAATTTGGATATTTCTTACGTGTTTTTAAAAAAAATTGTTTAATGATTGATTAGATTATTTTCGGACTGTCCTTGAGTAGTATCATGGACATAATAGTTAGGATTCTTTAACAACTTGTTGTTGTGTTTCTTATGCATTTTTCTATCAACTCGATTGGTAGTCATTCATTATTATGTTGTGATTTAGTATATGTTTATAACTTAACCATGAAGTATTGTATGGCTGGAAATTAAGGATGAGCAAATCGTTCCCGGTACCGAATTTACCGAACCGGGTACTTTTTCGGTACCGATTCGGTACTGACTTTTAGCATTTTCGGTACCGATTCAGCACTGACTTTTAGCATTTTCGGTACCGGTTTTTACTCTCAAATACCGGTACCGAACCGGTTATATTCGGTACCGGTACGGGTACCCACTTTTGGGGATTTTCGATACCGGTTTAGTACCGGACGGTACCCCTACATGTAGTGGAAATCGATGTGTTGATCTTAGATTGTTAACAAGCAATGAGCTACATGTCCACAAACTGTTCGATGAATTGCCTCCATTAAGGATGCACATACTTATTTTGTTTTACAGTTATTTACTTATGTACAAACTAGAAAGTTGTTGTTTTTCATTAAGTTGATTTAACATGGCTTCTCAATATGAATAAACGGACACCAATGGGTTAACTGTGAAATTATTTTGTTTTGATAGATTTTAAATCTAATGTTGGCATCTAAAGGCCAAATATTGTTGATATTTTGTAGCAGCAACTTTGTCTACAGTTTGACATTTGTGCGTCCTCTTTATTTCCAAATGTTGTTGAACCTTACATTTGAAGTGGCGCAAATGGACATAGAACAAGAACAAAGGTAAATTTCGTGATCTTTCTATATTTCATACATCAATTACTTACAAGTTTTGGCTTATCTACCCGGCCTGACCCACCCATACCATCCCTCGTGATGCTAAATTATGTATAAAATAAGGAAAAAAACTTATCCAGATCTTATTTGCTATTACCAGTTTGTGACTTGCTTCCCACGACAATTGGTAGGGCTACGGCTTATACTTCACTGCGGTATTATATATGGGAGCGAGAACATTTTACTGCCTCACATTAGGGAGTCCAGATCCAAATTTCTCCCAACTAGAGATGGTAACTTCCTTGTGTAAATTTTTAGCATTACTGGTTATTTCCATTTATGCTGATTTTGATGCTTATACCAACATAAAACATTTTATTAAAATAGGAGATTCTTATAGTAGTGATGTATCATTTTTGTAATTCTATTTGAGACTACTCAAAGTTTTAGTGCATGCCCTGTATTGAAGAGTAACTCATTTTGACCCAACCCAACACATTTTGTAACTTTGGCAGAATAAGCTACTGCGAGCGCAAGGTCAGCATGAAATGGCAATTAATTTTGCAAAACATATATATGAAAGTTACAAGCTTAATGGGGAAGCAGCTGACGTATATTCTGTAGTTGTGAAGTGGCTTGCAGAAACACCTTCTAGCAAGTTAGTTATAGAGTATACTTCTCCTACTTTCTGTTTACTATTTTTTTAGATAACCAGTGAATCAACCTGTGATGGTGTTATATATACTTCTTTGATAAATAATTTAGTTCAGAAGTGGTGTTATATAGCTTCTGTTTTTTTGCAGATGGTGAAAGAAGAAACCTGGAATGGTTTTGTTGCAGATATGTTATTATTTGTTCATTATTACACAGGACCTGTGAAATTAGGGCATAGGAGAACAAAACCAAAGTAACTAGATGTTGGTACAAAGTTCAAGATTTATTTAGAACACAAAAGTGGCTTTTTATAGTTTTTTCGTTATTTGTCACTATCTTTCTTGGTTACAATATTGGGTCGTCGTGTGTTGTATTTACCTTGAAGTTATTATAGAATATAGAAACGGCTTCTTTACAGGCTTTTCTTTGTTTGTCATTAGACCGCAGGGAGTGGTGGCGTTGTTTGGGCGGGGGAACCCAGCCAACGCCGGCTAAGCCACTCCGGGCCAGCGTTGGTGTCGGCGTTGCCCTTTTGGCGTCGCTGTGGAGCCTGGTGCGGGGCGGGTGGTGGGGTGATGTGGCTAGCCATGATTGGGCCTTCATTTTTCTGTGGTTCATATGCATGTAGGTATCTCATAGACCATGACAAAAATAAGGCACAAGAATTGAGACAGGTTAAATTCAGTCATTATTTTCATTTGTCTTGTGTTTTAATTATCGGTCATTTTTCAACTTCTGCTTCAATAAGTGGTGTTATCTGCAATAATGTTCCTCAGAATTGTGAAAGCTTAGGCACATTGGCATTTAAAATTAGACTTGAAACATTTATTAATACATTGATGCTTTTTATTAAAAATAGGTTGTTAACTAATTTAGTGTTATGTTTTTATAGGTTATAGCTGCTATAGTAGCCAGTGGCTGAGAATGCTCTTTTGATGGTGTAAATTTCTGTTCTTTTGTTATAATATTAAGTTTTGTTAACTTTTCTATTATTATTTCTTATGATTAATTAGTGTCAAATATGACGCAAAAAGTAATGTATTTTAGCAATAATCTAATGTTTTGAGTGAAATGATTTAAGAGGCTTTATGCACCTTGTTCATAGCGTTGGGCGTGGTAACCAGGTCGTAGGAGGTTCGGGTCTTAATGAGTTCCAACCAGAGGTCAAAACGGGTTGGTTTAAAAAAGGGGTCGTTTGGTTTGGGTCGTACGAGGTTATGGTCTCAGTTTGTTATTCTTGATAACAGGTACGAAATTGAGCAACACATCGAGGATGCACGTAGAGCGGTTGCAGATCGATTGTTTGAAAGAACGGGCAATGATATCATCCTATTGCCCTACAATCCCGGGTTTGATTTTACTTTTAAATAAGTATCCGTTAAGACCTATTATCTTAATTAATTTATTTTGATTGAATTTTGGATTTTGAAGAAACCATTGGGTGTTGGCAGTACTAAATCTGAAAACAACTACTTGCTATTATCTTGATTCCTTACGGCCTAGAAGTGTCGATGAGCAGCTGAGGCAAATTATTGATACGTAAGTAATACAAATTATCATAATGGATGATAAAAGAGTTGGAATATACTTTGATATAATTTTGATTTTTTACAGGGCAATGGCCGTGTATGCTTCAGAAAGTGGTGCCAACATAAGGGTTAAACTCGTATGGATTAACGCTAGGGTAAGCACTTAATCCCTTATGTAAATTGTGGTTGTAATGATATTGTAAATATTGACACCCTTTAGTTTAAACTTAAATCGCAATGGTTTCACATTTCTTGATATTTTTAATTGTGGTAGTGTCCACATCAGCCAGGAGGTACTGAATGCGGCTACTATGTGATGAAGTTCATGAAGGAGATAGCTTACGAAGGGGTTGAAATACTTGACAATGATAATGTAAGTTTAGGCATATTTAAGTCTGTATATTAGAGAAATATGTACTTATATATCCAAACAAATGCTTATATTCATATATTAGGATTAAATTCTGATTTTTAAGATTTATTTTATTTAATTGTTATCTCAGGCTGGGAAAGGAGTAGAAGAATACTCGGCTGCGGATATGGATGACATTCGTGAAGATTGGTCGACTTATGCGGTTAACTCTATTTTTAAGTTATAAATCGTATTTTAGGTGTTGATAATGTAATGACAAACAATTCTTTTTTTGTTAACGTTAAAATATTTGTAGTATACTTGACAAATGATTATGTAATGGATTGTTTTGGTATATATATATGTGTATTTGTTTTATGAAAAAGATTTATTGTTTTTGTTATTATACATGTATCCGGGGCAAATTAGTAATTTTATAAAAAAATTTATACAATTAAAAGCATGACACGCGTAAATGAATGTCATACGTATGTGTCATAAATGCTTGTCATGAACGTGTATCATTAAAAAGTGTCATAAAATGAGTGTCATGAATGTGTGTCATTAAAAGATGTCATAAAATGAGTGTCATAAAATTAGTGTCATGAATGTGTGTCATGAATGCGTGTCATTAAATGTGTGTCATAAAAACATGACACACAAATGCATGTCATGTTAATTTTATGACTCCTCAATCAACGACTCGCATTTGCGTGTCATAAAGACCCTTTTATGACACGCAATGCATGTCAAGAAAGGTGTTTTTTCTAGTAGTGTGGATGGAGAATCTTGTCTAAATGCATTATAAATAACTGCATTATAAGGCATTTGTTTCTTATAGAACGCAGAGCAAGCAAGTTTAGCACTGTAGAAAATATCAATCCCCAATTTAACTGCCCAATCTTGGTTATCAGTTACCGTTTCTTCATGTTGGTGCACTTGTGTCTGTACTTTGTCTGTATTCGGTCTGTATGTAAACGATGTCCTCAGTTAGTCTGTAAGTTGACCAAGTCAACTATCCTCCTAGTTTGACTTGGCCAATAAGTTGTATGTCTGTCTGTATCGAAGGATAGCCTCGAAGGATACTGTTGATCCTTGGAGGTGCTCGAAAGATATGCTTCGAATGTTAGACCTCGAAGGATCATCCTTCGAGGTCCATGCTCATCTTTCGAATGAAGTGTACTCGATAGATGATCCTTCGGACCATCTATCGGATCCTTCGGACCAGACATCTTGGGCTGGGTATATATACCCATGCAGTGTAGTGTGAGATAGAGATGCACACTTAGAGAGACAGACAGAAAGTTAGAGAGTGGAGAGCATTCTGTCCGAAACTCACACACACACACTTTGAGAGTTTGCAAACTGATTGTAAACATTGTGCTTGTAACTGGAACCTTCATACGTATTAATACAGTGGTGTTAATCGGTGAATTCTTGTGTGTTTGTTTCTCTACTTGCTTCATTCCGGTTTGCCTACTAGCTTGGATTCCGCACTTGCTAGTGGGTTAGTATAACAAGGTTTAGGTTCGTAATCCTCCGCGAAAAGGGACCTACAAGTGGTATCAGAGCTTGGCTCTTTACCTTGTTTAAAACCGGGTTGTTCAAGTTCTTGGTGTGTTTGAACACTTGGTTTAGCACCCGTTTTTGGTGGTTTTCTTGCTTTTCTAAACTGAAAAACGGCTTCTAAACCTTCGGGAGTGTTCAAGGTTGGGTTGGGTAACTTGAAAACTTGTTTTTAAGTGACTTTGATTTTTCCGGCCATATCTCCGGTGTGTTTCCGGTGACCAGATCTTGTTGATAAGGTTGCCATTTTTGGTATTGTTTTTGAAAGTCAAATAGTTGGTGGAAAAGTTGTTGGCAGACCATATCCTTTCTGCCGAAAGTACTTCACCAACCCATCACCTTTTTCACCAACCTGTCGTACTTTTTGTCAGTGTGTCAGACTTCGAAAGATACCTTTCGAGCTCGATAGATCATCCTTCGATCAAGGAGATTCGAAAGATAGCCATCCTTCGAACATCCTTCGAAGTCAGTGTGTTATCCTTCGAGTCAAGGAATCTTTTCGAAAGATCATCTTTCGAGTTACTGTTCATTACGAAAGATAAGGATCCTTCGTGTAGGAGAATCTTTCGTATTAGTGTTCGAAAGATCAGTATCTTTCAAGTGTGAGTCTTTCGAGATCTGTGTGCGAAAGATCGGGATCCTTCGTTGTGAATCTTTCGAGACCTTTGTTCGAAAGATAAGGATCTTTCAATCTTCGAAAGATAAGGAGAATCTTTCGAAATCTTCTTTCGAAAGATAATGATCCTTCATACAGTCAATCTTTCGAAGTGATTGTTCGAAACTCAACAGTGATCTTACGAACATTGTTGATCCTTCGAACAGGTCTTTCGAACAGATTGTATCTTTCAATTCTTATTTGTTTGCACTTAACAGTTTGTGGTTGTGTAGGTTTTTCTCTTAATATTTGATCAAAATGAGTTGTACTAGTCCGTGGGATTGGAGTTTCAACTCACGATCCAATCAAGAGCTAGTCACTGCTGCAGATTGGGCAAAGAGTATGTTACCACCTACAACAATCAGTCCAAGTCAATGGGCTTTGGTATCCAATCAAAGTCAAAGTCTTCAGAACCTTCTGATTAGTGAGAGTGAAACCGGCAGCAACAATCGTCCACCTAAGTTGAACCATATGAACGATTTTCCATCATGGAAAAACCGTTTTCACACATATGTTCAAGGGCAAAGCACTGATCTTTGGACGTGTTTCATCAATGCGTTCAATACTAATCTTGAAACTGCTGCGTCAACTTCAGAGGGTTATGCCAACATGCTTGAAAATGACAAGAAGGCTTATGAATTGGAGAAAAAGGCCTTTGCCACACTTACTCAAGCACTCAACAAAGACATCTACCATCAGTTCTCATATTGCAAGACCACGAAAGCATTGTGGGATGCCTTAGTTGCTAGAGGAGAAGGCAATGCAGCTGCTCGAAAATCTCGGCATGATTTGTTGAAGAAAGAATTTGAATCCTTTCAGTTTTTGGAAAATGAGACTCTGAATGATATGATCACACGTTTCTATCATTTGATTAGTGAGATGTGTGCTTATGGAGTTGTCTCTACTCAACAAGACATGGTGAGTAGATTTGCTGACGCCTTACCTCCAAAGTGGAGTTCTTTCATTGAACTGTTGAAGCATACTGGAACTCTAGATCAAGTCAACATCTATGAGTTCATTCAAAAGCTGGAACATAAAAATGATGAAGAAATTAGGAAAGCAAGGCGTGCTCCAGCTCCTCAGAATACAGAAATGTATCTTCCAGGATTCGATGCTTTGGCAAGATCCGCTGCAGCTCAGCAACAGCAACCTAAGCTGCAGACTGCATTTGTGTCCAATACAAGTTCAAGTTCCTTTCCGTTTCCTCAGTCAACAGCTGCTCCATCACAACCTCAATTCGATCCGAGGTCCTACATTCCTGTTCCAACACAGCCACAACCACAACCTCAACAACAACAACAGCAAGCTCACTATACAAGCAATCCTCAACCTCAACCCCAAAGTCATCACACAATCCGAGTCGACAACTCAAATCTTTCACACCTTAGCATTGAAGTTGCTAAGGAACATATGGAGATTATCAACACCATGGTCAGTGCATACTGTGGTTTGGTAGCAGGTCAGGTTGGGAACATCAACATGACCAATGAAGATTATGATCAGATCGACAAGGAAGAAATGGAATTGATGGATATTAAATGGGCTTTTGCTAGTGCGGTTAGAAGGGCAAAAGATTTCATGGCACGAACTGGAAGAACTTCGTTGGAAGGAAAGAAAAACACGAAGTATGGGTTTGATATTAATGCCGTCACGTGCTTTAACTGTGGCGAGAAAGGGCACTTTAAACGTGAGTGCACTCGACCAACAAAACACGGCAATCACAACCCTTTCAGAAACCAGACGAATGTGAATGCCCAACAAGAAAACCGTGAACGGAGGATGGTGGCAGTGAACAACAATCAGGGACAGCCTGGAACTGCAAATCACAATCGGGCTTTGGCTGTTCAAGCTGATGAAGGATGTGACTGGTCAGTTCAGTTTGGTGAAGGTGATCAGGGAAGTGGAACTGCATTGTATGCCAAGGTCATCGAGCAGGTTCATAAAGAAGAATCTTCTGGGAGTGATGACAGTTCTGGTTATTCTGGAAGTTCGGATGAAGAAGGCTCTGTTTCTGGGGATAATCACTCAGAGCCTGATGAGGAGGAAGAAGGTGAAGATATTCAGGATCTTCTGAATGAAGCTGATGAGCTTAAATGTCAGAAATCAATTCTGATTAGGAAGGCTGCTGCTACATCAACGGAAATGGAAAAGCTATTTTCTGAAGATGGAGCTTTTTCTTTTCAAACTGCCTTTATGGCAAATGGTTCAGCCTCTACTAGTCAGGTAAATTCTGAACCTCCTGCCCCTAGTATTTGTAACTCATGTGCTGAGATGAAGCTTGAATCAGAAAAGCTTCATAGTCATAACCAGACTTTGGTTATTGAACTGTCGAAATGCAAAGAGGCAAACATGGCTTTAACCCGGAATGAAAAAGAATTTAAATCTGTAATAGAAACATTAAAGAAAAATGTGTCCGAGGTTAACAAAGTAGTTTACCACAAGCAAGTGAGTATAAATGAATATATTAACATTGTGGAAGAAACTAAAAAGCAATTAGCCATTGCCCAATGCGAACATGATGCGATCAAACAGAAATTGGATAGTTATTCTAACTCCCAATTTGTGCTTGATCACATCATCGATGTTCAACAACTAAAGGGAAATCAGAAAGGCATAGGGTATAACAAATGTCCGCCCCCCTTGATGAACAACTATACCAAGATGCCTGATGAGGAAGAAATGCCTCGGTACGAACCCAGTGTGCCTCTTGATGTTGAGGAGTTTACTACTGGCCTTGGGTTCAAACCGGACAATTCTTCAAACACAGCCTCTAAGGAACAAGAAACTTCACCATCCATGAAGCAAAGTCCTCCAATTATCGAGGACGAGGACTATGAGACATCGGATGATGAATCAGAAGTGGCTGTAAGTGATCAGGATAAATCACTTAGCAAGATGAAAGGAGTAGATATTCCACGAGAGAATCACATCCTTTGTGATCCTGATACTCCTGAGGTTCCATCTGTCAAGAAGCAAGTGATTGATCCTGTCAAGGTTGATAAGACAGGTGTGTCTACTGTTAAAAGCAGTAATGTGTTGTACACTTTGGTTGGAGATAATAAAATCTACTCAGATCATGTTTTTCCAATTAAAAATGTAAATAAATCTTTGATTGACAAAGTCTTTGAAGACAATACAAACAAATTTTTGGGAAAAACACTTCCGGGAATTGTGGTAACACAATGTGATCCAATTCCTAAGGCTGAGATTAGAAAACAGTTTGGTAATCAAAAATCTCCAACCACTCAACAACCTACTGTTTCTAAGGGTAAACAACAACAACGAGCTCCAAAGCCTAAGGCTAAGGTTGAGTCAAAAGGAGCTCGTTACATGAAGAAAGGAAAAGATGTTAAATTTGTAGCATCAAAAGGTACGGATAAAATTGAGACTTTTGAAAACAAATCAAACACTGATTTTGTACAACAAGTCAAGATTTTGAAACGTAACAGTGATAACAATTACACCCAACACACAAACGGGTGTGATGAAAGAGCAAGTACCTCAGGTTCTACAGGTTCAACATCTGGTAGTCGATCAAGTTCTCCTAAGTCTGTTGAAAGGAGAACTTGTTTCAAATGTGGAGAAATTGGGCACATTATCAGAAACTGCCCAAATGCTCCAAAGAAGAAATTGGTTGAAAAAGCTCCACCTGAAACAGTTCACCCTCAACGTCGATCAGTTTCACCTAAACATGATAAACGAACTGTAAAAGAACAAGAAACTAAACAACGATGTAAGAACATGAAAACTGTTGAAAAAGCTTTAAAATCTGAAGTTAAAACAGTGCAAAAGGAACCAAGTGTGTCACAACCTGTAAAACCAGAATCTTCAAAAACTGGTAGGCACAGACAAACTTGGTTACCTAAGTCGGGTGACAATTCAGGGAGAGCAGTTGTTCTTGAAAACCATCAAGAGATCGAGCTTACGTTTCGTGATGCCAAGGGACGACCCAAGACCACTAAGGCTTGGGTCCCCATTCTCAACTGATGTGTTTAATTGACATGTGCAGGATGTTCTAGGAGGAACAATTAATAGTCATTGGATTGTTGATAGTGGAGCATCCAGGCACATGACTGGCGACTTACGGCTCCTATACGACGTGAGAAATATTAGAGGAGGGTATGTTGCTTTTGCGGGTGATAAAGGTGGGTACATCACTGGAGAAGGAAGTATCTCCAATGGTATCGTGTGCTTTGATAAGATCAATTATGTGAAGCAAATTGATCACAATCTTCTGAGTGTGTCGCAAATCTGCGATAAAAAGTTCTCAGTGATTTTTGATGACGCTGGCTGCTATGTGCTGAAACCTGGATTCAAAATTCCACAAGAATGGATTCTCTTATCGGCTCCGAGAGTTAATGATCTTTATATTCTCGACATGAGCCAAGCGATTACTACATCTGCACAAGTCACTTGCTTTGTCTCAAAAGCCACGGAAAAGGAGTCGATATCTTGGCACAGAAGAATGGGACACATTCACTTGAGAAAGATGAACCATTTGGTGAAAAATAATCTTGTGAATGGTGTGCCTGTTCGAAGTTTTCATTTGCAAGATATCTGTGTCTCGTGCCAAAAGGGGAAGCAAACAAAGAAGTCTCACCCTTTGAAGAAAATCAACACTGTCAGCATGCCTCTCGAACGTCTTCATATGGACCTTTTTGGACCTATGAAGCACAAGACAACGTTTGGTGATGCCTATTGTTTAGTAGTTACTGATGACTACTCTAGATTTTCTTGGGTATCGTTCACGGCACACAAGAGTGAAACTCCTGGAATCCTCAAGGACCTTCTCACTATGTTGGAAAATCTCTATACGTTGAAAGTGAAAAGGATCCGAAGCGACAATGGAACCGAATTCAAGAATCAAGTTATGGATGAGTTTTGTACTTCTAAAGGCATTCTTCATGAGTACAGTTCTCGTTATACTCCACAACAAAATGGTGTCGCTGAGAGGAAGAATCGTACGATTATCGAAACTGCAAGAACAATGTTAGTAGAGTCGGAACTCCCTATTCAATTCTGGGGGGAGGCTGTATCGGCTGCATGCTACACGTTGAACAGAGTTCTTACAGTAAAGAGACATGGCAAGACTTGCTTCGAACTCCTTCAGAAAAGGAAACCGGATCTTTCTTACCTTGAACCGTTTGGTGCTCCTTGTACTATGATTGAGCCAGATGGAAAGTTTGGTGCAAGAGCTATCGAGGGTTTCTTCCTTGGATATGCTACTCCGAATTTTCGTGTTTGGAATCTAGCTACCAAAAAGATTGAGCTATGGAGCGAAGTTAGGGTTCAAAGGTACACGAGTCCTGTTAGGGCTCCGGGTGATCCGTGGATGTTCGATTATGATGGGCTTTTTGACTCCTTCAATCTGCCAACCTTTGACGAAGAATCAGCAGCGGCTCGAATGTTGTTGGAAAGTGACAACGCTGCTGTCTCGCCATTGGTTAGACCTATTGTTGTTGACCCTCAAGCTTCTTCGTCAGTCAACAATATGGTTCAAAATGAGGTTTTTGAAGATGCTGCTGATTATAATGACTCTTCTGAAGATGATGAATATCATGATGCAGCTGAAGGATCTTCGGCTCCAGCTGCTCCTGTTCAAGGTGCTTCTGTAGATACACCTCATACGCAGAATGTAGACACTGCTGAAGGGAATGCATCCACCTCTACCCACATTCCTGGTGTGGAGTTGGTTGTTGATCTTAACCTTACCAATTTGGGTATCAATGCTCGTGTGCCAGATAATCCTGAAATGCGGATTCACGATACCCATCCCCAGCAGAACATAATAGGAGATGTCCATCGCGGTGTGCAGACGCGTAATCAGCTGAGAAACAACCGGAATGCTGGTTTGTATTCAGCTATAAGAGAATCTGGTCAACAAAATGACTGGTCCTTCGCGTGCTACGTATCACAAGAAGAACCAAAGTCGTGGAAGGAAGCATTGAAAGACAGTGCTTGGGTTGAAGCCATGCAGGAAGAATTACAGCAATTTCACAAGCTGGGTGTTTGGAAGCTTGTTGAAAAGCCTGAGAACTATAAGAAGATTGGCACTCGATGGGTCTTCAAATGCAAGAAAGACGACCGTGGAGTGGTTATTCGAAACAAAGCTCGTTTAGTCGTTCAAGGTTTTCGTCAGATAGAAGGGATCGACTACAACGAAGTCTATGCACCAGTTGCACGTCTGGAAGCTATTCGGATCTTTCTGGCTTATGCCTCATTCAAAGGATTCAAGGTTTACCAGATGGATGTCAAAAGTGCATTTCTACATGGTGTGGTTGAAGAAGAGGTGTATGTCGAACAGCCTCCAGGTTTTGAAGATCCTGTTCATCCCGATCGGGTTTGGTTGCTCAACAAAGCTCTATATGGTCTTCATCAAGCGCCACGAGCTTGGTATGCAACCTTATCTACATATCTGCTGGAGAATGGTTTTCGACGAGGTCTTATCGATTGTACTCTCTTCATCAAAGAACAAGATGGAGATCTTCTTCTGGTTCAGGTATATGTTGATGATATTATTTTTGGTTCTACTAATGATGTTTTGTGTAGGAATTTCGAGCGCATCATGCAGGATAAGTTCGAGATGAGTGCTATGGGGGAAATGAATTTCTTTTTGGGCCTACAAGTGCAACAAACGGAGTCTGGGATATTCATCCATCAGACTAAATATGTTGGAGACATCTTGAGCCGGTTCCAGATGTCCGATGCAACGCCCATTGGTACCTCATTGCCAACTAATCACGGAATAACTCCTGACTTGAAGGGTGAACCTGTTAGCCCTTCATACTATCGCGCGATGATCGGATCCCTTATGTACCTCACAGCATCAAGGCCAGATATAATGTACCCAACGTGCCTACTTGCCAGATATCAAGTTAATCCGAAGGCCTCACATCTTGCAGCTGTCAAAAGGATTTTTCGTTATTTGAAGGCTTACCTCGACACCGGTCTGTGGTATCCTAGGGATAATAACTTCGAATTGGTTGCTTTCAGTGATTCTGATTTTGGCGGATGTAAAATCGACGGCAAATCCACAACGGCTGGATGTCAGTTTTTAGGAAATCGCCTAGTCACATGGCAGTGCAAGAAGCAGACGTGTGTGGCTACATCAACATGCGAAGCTGAATACATTGCTGCCTCAAGTTGTTGTTCACAAGTTCTTTGGATCCAACAACAATTGCGGGACTACGGTTTTGAATTCCTAACTACTCCTATTTACGTTGATAATTCTGCTGCTTTAGATATCACTAAAAATCCTGTGCAGCATTCAAAGACCAAACACATCGAAATCAAATATCACTTCATACGTGATTGCTTTGAGAAAAGGCTAATCGATGTTGTTAAGGTTCACACCGATGACCAACGTGCCGACTTATTTACCAAAGCTTTTGACAAATCTAGATTTGACTTCTTATTATTGGTAAATGGCATTAAGGTCAAGCAAGAGTAAACCAACATCGGAAAATCATTTTTGTAAATATCTTTGTGTGTTTTTAAATTTATCTTAGTTTATTGATTTTAGTGGAGTAAATCCAAAAATCTGAAAATCCAAAAACATCGAAAAATTTCAAAAACACAAAAACAATAGAAAAACAAAAATGAGTTTCCTGGCGAGCAAAAGAGAAAATGATAGTACATCAGTGGTCTATCCAAACCTCTTTAAACCTTAAATGTAAAACGATAAGCAGCTCTATATAAGATGTATCGGTAGGCTCACAATCATTTTAAAGTGTGCAGGGTGATATAAACTTAAATCGACTGAAGACCAGGTGGGAACCATTCATTGGCATATGGTCTTAGTACCGAAATTTCGTTTGATAGATTGCCGAGGTTCTGAGATATTCGGTCTTTATGCTGCTTATCATCTGGGTATCATGGTTGTATCTTTTACCGAAAAATAACGGGGACGCAAGTCTAGATCTTCCATGATACTATACATACGTGTACATATTACATACTGCATTCGACCTCAATAAGTGATAAACAATCACATGTCCAAACAAATAAGTGATAAAATATCACATTTATCCGAGTGTCAAGTTCGTCTCTCTGCTGTACGGAAGTACTCACCTGTTCACGGACTTGCACCTGTGCCCTCATGCATACGAAAATCAAGTTCCTCATCAATAAGTGATTATATCACATAGGGCTTGTTTTCAAATCAAAATAAGTGAGTATCTCACAATTTATACGGTCAAACAGATGATATTCGGTATACTCACCGGTAAGATGAACTCTCGTGCATACCTTGATACGGGAATGTGTCGTGATGTGGATGAACACCGGTTGGTAAGTATAAATCATACCTTAACGTATCCCCTCGCCATGATTACATCTGATAAGTTGAGCTTAAGTGGACAACAATACCGATAATTGTTATAGAATGCTTATCTTAATATTAACTAACTGAACAACAAGAGTGTTTTGGCATGACCGTACACTGATATGATTCTCTTACCCTCGGAACTCGCAAAAAGAATGTCTGTATATATTTATTTACTGCTTAACTTTTATTGTTTTCTTTTAAAACAGTTTCGTCGTTTGGTGCATATCAGCACGACATTAGCGGTGATGTCGTTTGATAACACTCAAAGGATTTTAAATTGTTGTCTTTTACTTTCAAAAATACCAAAAAGATTTTAGGCGTGTTTTAATTTAAACTTTATAAAAGCCAAAAAGATTTTTCTTTCTACTTTATTTTCGATCGTACGATGTTGGAGCTCGAGTCTTCGTTACCTGAAACCTGACTGAAAACCGAACTGACTAAATCTTCATAAACGGTCGAAATTTGCATGTTTTGAAAGTTAAAGACTAAAATTGACAAATTTATTAAACTTTCAAACTGTCGGACGGTGTTTGATTGTGACATGGTCATTCGTGTGTCATTTGTTTATACTATATTCCAAGCAGTTGTTCTCATTATGCGTTTAGATTTCTTGCATGTGCAGATTCTAAAGGCAAGGAGAACATGGTCGATGACAAGCTTTGGAATGAAGACACGACGAGAAGGCGCTCAAAAGATGAAGATGATCGAGTTGCTGCTGACCATCATCAACACCACAAGGATCTCACTTCATAAAGATAAAGTCCATTCACGAGCATAACTCAAGGGAGAGCTTATGTTAAGGGGGAGTTTGTCAACACACTTCCTACATGATACGGGTAGTTTGTTGATACACTCTCTGCTTTCAAGACGTGAAGACTTTGAAGATCCTCCGACAATGAAGACTTGAAAGGACATCAGAGTTTTGGGAACTCGAAGACCAAAGACCGTCGAAGTTCGAGACGAGTCTACAACTATAGAAGATAAAGACAAAGCTACAGCCAAGGGGGAGTTTGTTGGTGCACTTGTGTCTGTACTTTGTCTGTATTCGGTCTGTATGTAAACGATGTCCTCAGTTAGTCTGTAAGTTGACCAAGTCAACTATCCTCCTAGTTTGACTTGGCCAATAAGTTGTATGTCTGTCTGTATCGAAGGATAGCCTCGAAGGATACTGTTGATCCTTCGAGGTGCTCGAAAGATATGCTTCGAATGTTAGACCTCGAAGGATCATCCTTCGAGGTCCATGCTCATCTTTCGAATGAAGTGTACTCGATAGATGATCCTTCGGACCATCTATCGGATCCTTCGGACCAGACATCTTGGGCTGGGTATATATACCCATGCAGTGTAGTGTGAGATAGAGATGCACACTTAGAGAGACAGACAGAAAGTTAGAGAGTGGAGAGCATTCTGTCCGAAACTCACACACACACACTTTGAGAGTTTGCAAACTGATTGTAAACATTGTGCTTGTAACTGGAACCTTCATACGTATTAATACAGTGGTGTTAATCGGTGAATTCTTGTGTGTTTGTTTCTCTACTTGCTTCATTCCGGTTTGCCTACTAGCTTGGATTCCGCACTTGCTAGTGGGTTAGTATAACAAGGTTTAGGTTCGTAATCCTCCGCGAAAAGGGACCTACACTTCATCATCCAAAACCTATATTGTATCATTCCCTTATCTTGTTCTATAATATCTTTATATTCAATATGGGTCCACATATCATCAGAACCATCATTTATCTCTGGATAATCTGCAAATAGTGTACATTTACGTGTCAGTTAAAGAAATATGTTAGACAATTTAGACATATGTTCGACTAGAGAATGGAGCTTTGATCAAACATGTAAAAAACGCTCCGCTAAAACACAAATTTTTTTTAAAAATAATGTTAAAAGTAGCCTAGTATGTATCTTTAATGCATAAATTCGTATTGGTCATACAAGCTTCCAGGCAGATATTCATGCTTGCTCCATAGTCCAACAGAGCCATGTGGATCTTCAACTTTCCCACTTTAGTAGGAACAAGCGGTGTCCCTGGCTCACTTTCTTCTCCTTTATCTCTTCCCTCTATTACACTTGCAACTACTCGGGACGAATGATGCGGGCCCAAGTGTGGAAGAGCGGGCCATCCTGTATTTGGAGGCCCAAGATCGCGTCACAAAAGGGGCTTCACTGAAATGGCTCTAACTTGGGCTACGGGGGTCCGTTTTGGGCGTGTGACCAGTCAAAACGAACGGGAAAGGTTTGCACGTTCGTCATCAATTTCGGGAGTTGTGACAAGCTGATTTCTGAAGAGGCAGTCCAAAAGTTGGCCTTGAAGACAGAGAGTCACCCGAAACCGTACAAGCTTCAATGGCTGAAAAAGGGAGGTGAAGTGACGGTATCTAAAAGGGCACTTGTTTCAATTTCCATTGGGTCCACGTACAAGGATGATGTCGTGTGTGATGTGGTCCCTATGGACGCGTGTCACTTATTGTGGGCAGGCCTTGGGAGTACGAGCGTAATATAGAACATAACGGGCGGTCCAATACGTATAGTTTCCTGTTTGGTGGTGTGAAGATCACTCTTGTTCCTAGCAAGCCTAAGCAGTTAGCCATGAAACAGTCGGGTACTCTGTTGACCATTAGTCAGTTTCAAGATGAGTTGGAGGAAGCAGACAATGTTTTTATTTTGATTGGGAAGCCTGTGGCCGAGGAAGTCGACATTCCTGAATGTATGGTTCCGTTATTCGAGGAGTTTGTTGACATTTTCCCAGATAATTTACCTGCCGGGTTGCGACCCCTACGAGACATCCAACATCACATTGATTTGGAACCGGGGTCCCAGCTACCCAATAAGCCCCATTACAGAATGAGTCCAAAGGAGCATGAGGAATTACGTCGGCAGGTTGAAGATTTAATTTCTAAAGGGTATGTTCGGGAAAGCATGAGTCCTTGTGCTGTTCCTGCTCTGTTGACTCCAAAGAAGGATGGGACATGGCGTATGTGTGTTGACAGTCGTGCAGTCAACAAGATCACTGTAAGGTACCGATTTCCGATTCCCCGACTTGATGATTTACTTGATCAAATTAGCGGTGCCACTATTTTCACGAAACTAGATTTGAAGAGTGGGTATTACCAGATCCGACTCAGGCTGGGGATGAGTGGGAAACCGCCTTCAAGACTCGTGAGGGGTTGTATGAATGGTTAGTGATGCCTTTTGGCTTGTCCAATGCCCCTTGTACGTTTATGCGGGTCATGAACCAGTTGTTTAGGCCCTTTATTGGCAAGTTTGTGGTGGTTTATTTTGATGATGTTCTTATTTATAGCCCTAATTTTGATGAGCATGTCAAGCATGTACGGCAGGTTTTGACCTTGCTCCGAAGGGATAACTTGTATGCAGCCAAAAAGAAGTGTGTCTTTATGGTCCCTAAGGTCCTGTTTTTGGGGTATGTTGTTTCTGGTGACGGAATACAGGTGGATGAATCCAAGGTAGCGGCTGTTAAGCAGTGGCCAACCCCCACTACAATAACTGAAGTACGTAGCTTCCATGGTCTTGCTTCATTTTATAGACGGTTCATTCGAAATTTCAGTTCCCTTATGGCACCAGTGACTGACTGCATGAAGGGAAAGACCTTTATATGGACTGAGGAGGCAGAATCAGCTTTTCAGTTAATCAAGGAAAAGCTTACATCAGCACCAATTCTGATTTTGCCAGATTTTTCTCGGGTTTTTGAGTTGCACACAGATGCCTCGCAGGGTGGTATTGGGGCAGTCCTAAGTCAAGGGGTTATAGCACTTATGATCTTGAATTTTATGCAGTTGTCCAGGCTCTGAAACATTGGCGTCACTATTTGTTTCACAAGGAGTTTGTTTTATTTACAGACCATGATTCACTGAGGCATATCCGCAGTCAAGATAAAGTGTCACATAAGCATGCCCGGTGGATGGCTTTCTTGGAAAAGTTTACCTTTGTTGTGAAGCATAAGTCTGGAATTTCGAATCGTGTGCCAGATGCCTTGAGCAGGAGGAGTAGCCTGCTTGTTTCTATGAGAGTTGTTGTACCCGGGCTAGACAATCTCATGGAACAGCTCACAGCAGATCCATATTTTTCTGTCATTTTGCAGGATGTGCAGTTTGGGAAGAGGGCAGATTTTCTTGTGCATGATGGCTTTCTTTTTAAGGAAAATCAATTGTGTATTCCCAATTCCAGTCTCCGACTTCAAATAATTAAAGAACTGCATGGAGAAGGGCACGTGGGAAGAGACCGTACTTTACGACTGGTGCAATCTTCTTATTTTTGGCCTACTATGCGGAGGGATGTTGACCGGTTTGTTAGACGTTGCAGGATCTGTCAAGTTTCAAAAGGCACAGCTACCAATGCAGGGCTTTATATGCCTCTACCCATCCCTCAACAACCTTGGGTAGATATTAGCATGGATTTTGTGTTGGGGTTACCCCGTACTCAGCGTGGTAATGATTCGATCTTCGTCGTGGTGGACCGATTTTCTAAAATGGTGCACTTTATTCCTTGCAAGAAGACAACGGATGCAGTTAATGTGGCTCAGTTGTTCTTTCGAGATATCTATCGTTTGCATGGTTTGCCATCTTCTATAGTTTCTGATCGGGATACTCGTTTCTTGAGTCACTTTTGGCGCAGTTTATGGAAAATGGTGAACACTCAGCTCAATTTTAGCAGTGCTTACCACCCACAAACTGATGGGCAGACAGAGGTTGTTAATCGATCACTTGGTAATCTTTTGCGGTGTCTTGTGGGTGATCATGTGAAGTCGTGGGATCAAAAGCTTTGTCAAGCTGAGTTTGCTCATAATCATGCTGTTAATAGGAGTACTGGGTTTAGTCCGTTTGAGGTGGTCTATTCTGCTAAGCCTCGGGGTCCTCTTGATCTGATGTCACTTCCTTCACCAGGTTCTGTTCCCAAGAAGGTGCAAGATTTTGTGGTTGGGTTACATGATGTTCATAAAGCTGTGCAGGATAACTTGGCCAACGCTAATTCAAAGTACAAGCAAGCTGCAGATCAAAAGCGTAGGCAAGTTGATTTTGAAGAGGGTGATTTTGTTTGGGCCATTTTGACTAAGGATCGCTTCTCAGTGGGGGAGTATAATAAGTTGTCAGCCAAGAAGATTGGGCCAGTAGAGATTGTGCAGAAGATAAATTCTAATGCCTATCGTCTAAAGTTACCAAGCCATATTCGTTGCTCTGATGTTTTCAATGTCAAACATTTGCTGCCTTTTCATGGGGATTCGTCTGATGATGAGGTTGCTGCGGATTCGAGGTCGAATGTTGTCTACCCAGGAGGGAATGATGCGGGCCCAAGCGTGGAAGAGCGGGTCATCCTGTATTTGGAGGCCCAAGATCGCGTCACAAAAGGGGCTTCACTGAAATGGCTCTAACTTGGGCTACGGGGGTCCGTTTTGGGCGTGTGACCAGTCAAAACGAACGGGAGAACGAGCTCTATCTTGCTGCAAATGGCCTACGGTGGTTTGGGTCTTCGTCCGGGCCGAAAAACGCTTATTTCTATTAGTTTTTTCCATTTTTATGTTTTTTCAAGTATTTTGGGCATTTTGTTTTTGGGCTTGTGTTTGGCCCGTTGTCTTTTTTTAGGCCCGTTTCGAATTTCTGTCTCTATTTATGTATTGCCCTAGTCATTTGAAGAATCAGAATTGAATTTTGAGAAAACAGTTTTTTTCACTTCAAATTCCGTGGCCTTTGGGGTTACAATTTGGGGGTTGGGGAAGAACTACACGGGTATTCGCAGAATCAACGTGTAATCTTCATTTTTTCGTTTCACGCGCTACATCAACAAAGAGGCTAAGCAGTTATCAACAAATTAAGATTTAGGAATGATACTTACGGAGTTAACTCTAGCATAGGAAGAACTGCTATTTTGATGCTGAGGATTCTTTGTGGTATCACTAGACAGTCTTCCCGAATCCTTCCGTACTTGAGCTACATCGGTTGCTAGTTGAGCAACTTGCTTTTTCTAATGTTTTGTACGCCTTGGACTGCATTTCCTGGTCTTTTCGGATCTGCGTCAAAATTTCCATCATCTCATTATTGGATCCTTCATTCTTATTGCTCGTTCTGCCTTGATCCGAGTTCTGCTGATAACTTCTTTGATTGTAATTCTGGTTGTTGTAAATAGGCTGTCTGTTTTGATATAGCTAACCTCCTTGAGTAGGTACCTGAAAATTAGGATTAGACTGATTAGCACTATTACCATATCTAAAATCTGGGTGATTCCTTAAAACCTGGATGATATGTGTTTGAATTCATATGAAATCTCTGCTGATCACCATAAACCTGGTTAACCTCTTCCTCAGCTCCTATGAAGTAGTCCGGACAATCTCTCATAACATGGCCTATTTCACCACACACATCGCACAATAAGACTGGGCAGCACGTGTTAACAGACTCAGAACTAACGCAAACTACTAAAAAATGCATTGTGTTTTGACCAAACATCATCGACCCGAGTTGACCAGCTGACCCGTACCCCGATTCTGACTCGTTTGACTGTTTTGACCTGAACCCGAACCAAATCTGACCCGAGACCGTGCCCACTCATTTCTTTGAAACCCTAACCCGACAACACAAAACCCGAATAGTCCCGACCTCCGAAACCCAAACCAAGATAATCACCACTATCCCCGCCGCCGGCCGGCCTAGAGCCGCCGGCTGCGGTGTCGAGCCACTACCGTCAGTACCACCTCCGCTATCACCTACCACCGTCATACCTCGCCCCACCTGAAACAACAAACATCGGCCGAAACTACGTGGATCTACAAGGATCTTGAAGAAGGAAAGAGGTTAGAGGGGCTTACCGGAGACGAAAATTGCACTTCCGTTGCTTAAAATGAATAACCGTCATCGGGATCGTGTTTAGGAGGTGTGGTTTCGGGAAGGGGGCGGGTATGCGTCATCACACGCTGAAAAATGGTCGCCGGACCACCGCTGCCGGAGGTGGCGCTGCCGTGCTGCCGCCGCGGCTCCGCCGTCGCCGCCGTATATCGTCGTCGGCTCCGCCGGCTTCCCCGGCCGGAGTCTCGTCACCAGACAAGAGGGAGAGAGAGAGAGAGGTGTGTGTGTGGCTAGGGTTCGAAGAGAAAATGAGGAAAATGGGTTATAATGTGGTATTTATAGTTAGGATTTAAGTGGGTTGGGCCCAAGGCCCATTAGCCCGTTTCTTGTGTTTTGTGAGTCCAATGCGTCTACCAGGCCCGTTTTCAAACCCGAACTTCGTGTAATGTCGTTGAATGTCATTTTTGGATCATAAATATGTAAAATAGTGTCGGAAGTAGATGTTTGACGCGTTCGTTCATCGGTTGCGTTAAAATTGTGTAAAATGCTTCTGTGGTCGTTACTAGTTCGTTTTTTGATCCGATTTTGGCTGAGAATATTAAAATTCGATTACAAAGCTAATTATGATATAATATTTCAGTTTTCAAATAATACGCAAGTCCGATGCTACCGTTTCGTTGTCGGTACGTTTCAGTAGACACGTTTTTCGTTCACGTATGCGTTCTGTGACTTTCAGAAGCAGGATAAATTCGCAAAACCAATTCATGTGTTTAAAATATACGTATAAGACTCGTATTTGTCAGTGTTGTCAGTATTTCTTCCCGTTTATCGCTCGTCAGGTTTCCCGCAAATCACCATTTGCGTATTGTAAAGCCGAATAGATATTCCTAGGCATTCCAAAGGCCTAATTACGTTAATTTGTGTCCTAAAACAACACTTGTAATTGTTTTAATGTTTGTTATGTGCGTAATTTATAACCGAAACTTACCGGTTGTCACATGGAATATAGTCTAGTCGCTAATTATTCAATGTACTTTTATTATTCTTTGGTAATGTTTAATACACAGAAACGTAGTCATCCATTAATTTTGGTTTAAGTTAAAGTTACTTACATTACATAATTGATATTATTAGTTTATTATTTATATATGCATTCGATCATTATAGTTGATTAAAAGTAACTTTCTTATAATAATATTCTAAACCTAAATGATTTATAATGATGCAATGGTGGTCGCACGTTGCAGTGCTGTTATTGACATGATAAAGTACATAGAAAGAATCATATGGAGTTGATGTGGCTCCATTTTAGATATGGAAAGTAGATATAAAAAACATGTGGTGATAGTAATATAAAAGAAGAAAGTTGAAACGCTAATAAACATGCCATTACGCTAAATTCGTAATTTTATAAAACATCAAAATTTATAAGGTGTAAGAAGATGGCGAAAAAAAGCATAAACAAGCAAAACACTTAATCAATTTTGATGGCTTGTACCTTTTTGCTTTGATTACTGGTACTTTTTGCTTTGATTACTGGTACATTGTAACACAAATCCATTTTCGATGAAACTGATACTGATACATAGATAAAAGTAAGAATGTCGCAACGGTATATTCAAAATTTTATAAAACGTCATAATTTAAATTATAAAAGAAGAAAAAGAAAACCAAAAAGTTAGGAGTGTGCCAATTCATAAATTCTGGTTGACCAAAAGGAAACTAAAAAAAAATAGAAAAGTTTCGTGTTTAAATGACAAGCCCATTTAAAGTTGAGGGGCCATATATATTATAACTTCACAGAGGAGAAATATTACAACTTTAAAATTAACATGCTCAAAAGTATTGACAATGGTTAGACACTTGGTGAAGTGGTAAACTATTTAAAAAAAAAGGAAAAAAGTGTGATTGGTTGAGATTGGAATGGACCCCACCCCACACTACCCTCTCTCTCTCTCATACCCTCCCTTCACCACTTCGGCAAGCCTACACCGATTTGGCAAGCTTTTGAGTGGCAAACTATGTTGGCGGTGGTGTTACCAATTGGCAAACGAAGTTTGCTACACTTTGCCGCACCCCACTCCGTATACCATCATTTGTTGATGCATTTATGTCAGTATTTTGTAATCATTATTTATATAACTGTTTAGGTTTTTGTATAAACGTTAAACATTGTGTAATATTTGATTTTGTGAGAATTGATAAAAGTTAAACGATATCCTCCTGTCGTTTGACTTGGTCCAGGTCGACACATGGTTTTCCAAACAACATCAGGTGTTGTTTGGAACTTGTGGTATCGTTTGGATTGTTGTATGTCATTTGACTAACACCAATCGACATCCGGGTGTCGTTTGTAAAGAAACCATATGACATCCGGGTGTCGTTTGTAAAGAAACCATACGACATCCGGGTGTTGTTTGTAAGGAAACCAAACGACATGGCATGTCTTTGGAACTGGGTTTTAGTATAAATACCCATTAGGTTTTCATTTGTTGCTTACACCCTAGAACATAGAGTTGAGAGCATCCATTGTGTAATCTGTATCCAACTTTTATCGAAATTGAAACTTTTGAGTATATCTTATTCCATATGTTAACAGGTTTAAATTTGTTTATTTATTGGTATCTTTCTAAATAAAAACCTGGAGAAACAAAATTTTTAATATTTAATTTTTATTTTTTAAGACTTATAGAGATGATATGTTGTCTCTATAGATAAAAACAATATTTGACATTTTTTCAAAGAAAATCTTATAGAGACGATATGTTGTGTCTATAAGTGAAAAATTTAAATTATGTTATTTAAAAGAATATCCTATAGAAACGAAAAGTTATCTCTATAGGTGAAAATGGTTAAATTGTTTTATTTAAAAGAAAATACTATAGAGATGACTAGTCGTTTCTATTTCTATTGATGAAAAAGGTGAAACTATTTTATCTATAATAAAACCTTATAGAGATAACCATGCGTAATGGGGCGTGGAATCCTCTATTCACGCCCACCACCACCACCTCCATAGGCAGGCATTAATGTGACAATTTTGATTTGGATTGTGATTTAAATCACGGATGAAGAATTTTGAATGCCAAGGATATAACCGTTGGCAACGGTCAATTCATTAAAATTTTGTTTTTTTTACCTATTTAAACCCATTATTTAACCATTCTTGATTTAAATCACTTGTGAAGAATTTTGAATGCCAAGGATATGACCGTTGGTAGTCATTTCGTTCAAAATTCCTTTCTATACCTATTTGACAATTTCTACACACAATTCTTCTACACATTCTACACTCTTATACACTTCTATATACACATTCTCTACAAAATAACTACATGAAGATCTACCCCTATAGAAATCCATACAACCCCGTTTTTCTCTCGATCACCCCACCACCGCACCAAACACCCAAATGCTGCTAAATTATTTGATTAGTCCGGATTTTTTCGAAAATAAAAATGTCAACATTTTGAATCACAATCTTTTTAGCATGATACAAACATGCTGATGTAAGCTTTGGGTTTCCAACAATACGCCGATGGTCTTCAACCACAGGCTCAAACACAACTACCCACAAGTGTTCCGGGACACAAACAGAGGTGGTGCCTGAGATGCCACCGGACAAGGTGGGAGCGTCACAACCTCGCAGATCGTCATACAAGAAAAAAAATCCCTACGACCCAAAGGTCAAGAAAACACATAAGGCGTGGTCAACAAATGAGGAATACGCTTTGGCTCGTGCTTGGCTTGATGTATCCAAGGACCCTTTAGTTGGTAAATAATTTTCTTATTATTTATATTTTTTTTTGTTTTCCATCATTAAAATCCGGTTGCTTGACAAAATTATGTAAGTGTTTCTTTTAAGTATTATTTTCTATAACAAATATATATATATATACACACATATATATTTAATCATCTTTGTAAAATACAGCAGAACATATAACAGGCCACAAATGAATGGAGTGGTGATGGTCCTCCAATTGCCCCGTATCAGGAAGCGTTGGGAGAGCGGCGAGGATGGTACCGCGGGATGGGGCCTAAACCTTCTTCGAACACGTCCTCGAACACGTCCTCGAACATGTCGTCTTCGCAAGCTCGGACGCAAGAACCCTTTTCCGAGGTAAACTACGCAATTTATAAAATGACAAACGAACGCATGTTTCCTTGTTAAATATATGTTGGTAGCGTTAAGTAATATGCTAATATACGTTTTGATATCTATTATTGTAGGATTTTGTTAACAGTTTGTTCCAAACCCCGTCCTTTTTGAACCAACTTAACAACTATCTTGCTTCACAAGGAAAAGGAAAAGGAAAGTCAAAAGACTACGATTCTGATGACTTATTCGATAATGAATCCGACGACAAGTGACTTGTTGTTTTTAATGTATGATTTAATTAAACGTTGTAGGATTATAATGTACAACTTAAACGTAGTTTTTAAGTATATTACCTTTGGTATATGTTGATTATGTTCATGGCGTATGTTTGCGTTGTTTGAAATAGGCAGGTTCTGTTTTTTCGGCCGTAAACTGGCTGGGTGCTGTATATACAGCTGCCTGCTGCATTAAAAAAAAGACTTTTAGCGGCGACAACTGTTGCCGCTATTGCCCTACAACCTTTACCGGCCATGACTAGTACCGGCGACACTTTTAGCGACGACAGATGTCGTCGCTAAAGGTGAAAGATCAATACCGGCGACATGGGCCTTTAGCGGCGACAACAGGTCAATAGCGGCCGACCAATACCAATTCCGGCGACCCTTTACCGGCGACATGTCGCCGCTAAAAGTCAATAGCGGTGACAAAAGTCATCAATACCGGCGACAGCTGTCGCCGCTAAAGGTGGCCGTTCTTGTAGTGTTATTGCATATGTTAACAAGTTTAAATTTGTTTAATGATCTGTATCTTTCTGTTTAAAAATCTCGCAAAACAAAATTTTTAATATTTACTTTTTACTTTTATTTTTTAAGAGTTGTAGAGACGACATGTTGTCTCTATAGATAAAAACAACATTTGACATTTTTTCAAAGAAAATCTTATAGAGAAGACATGTTGTCTCTATAAGTGAAAAATTTAAATTATTTTATTTAAAAGAATATCCTATAGAAACGAAAAGTCATCTCATCTCTATAGGTGAAAATGGTTAAATTGTTTTATTTAAAAGAAAATACTATAGAGACGACAATGCATAATGGGGTTTGGAATACTCTATTCACGCCCACCACCCCCACCCCAGAGGCAGGCATTAATATGACAATTTTGATTTGGATTGTGATTAAATCACGGGTGAAGAATTTTGAATGCCAAGGATATGACCGTTGGCAACGGTCATTTCATTAAAATTTTGTTTTTTACCTATTTAAACCCATTATGTAACTATTCTTGATTTAAATCACCTGTGAAGAATTTTGAATGCCAAGGATATGACCGTTGGCAACAGTCATTTCATTAAAGAATTCCTTTTTTTTTTTTTACCTATTTAACCATTTCTACACACAATTCTTCTACAACTTCTACACTCTTATACACTTCTATATACACATTCTCTACAAAAAAAAAAAAAAAACTACATGAAGATGTACCCTTATGGAAATCCATACAACCCCGTTTTTCTTGATCACCCCACCACCGCACCGAACACCCAAATGCCGCTAAATTATTTGATTAGTCCTGATTTTTTCGAAAATAAAAATGTCAACATTTTGAATCACAATCGTTTTAGCATGATACAAAACATGCTGATGTACGCTTTGGGTTTCCAACAAAACGCCAATGGTCTTCAACCACAGGCTCGAACACAACTACCCACAAGTGTTCCGGGACACAACCAGAGGTAGTGCCTGAGATGCCACCGGACAAGGCGGGAGCGTCACAACCTCGCAAATCGTCATACAAGAAAAAAAATCCCTACAACCCAAAGGTCAAGAAAACACATACCGCGTGGTCAACAACGAAGAATACGCTTTGGCTCGTGCTTGGCTCGATGTATCCAAGGACCCTTTAGTTGGTAAATAATTTTCTTGTTATTTATATTTTTTTTCTTTTCCATCATTAAAATTATTTCTTAATAGTTTTATTTTCTATTGTTTAATAACTTTATAATACCGTACACCAGATCAAAGAATGAGCAAGTGAAGGGATATGCGGGTGTAAGTAACCAAATACAAAATAACATATACAACTGGATGATGACTAACCAGGGGAGTAGGCAAGACGACCCTCACATCAAACAAGAAGCTTTGGTTGAATTCCAAGCAACGAAAGGGTTGTTCGACTACATTAAACCTTGGAATCTCTAAAGGAATTGCTCTAGGCCAGGTTGTTACTCCAGGTCCGAGTTTTCCCGTTCTGTTTGTTTGGCGTCAAGCGACTGGAAATGATACACATATTCTTTTCTTGGCGAGTATCCAGGCTTTCATCCAATTCCAGAGATGTTACTCCTTCTTACCTTTCACGAGTGCATGTTTTTTGTGTTGATCATGCTCATGAAGTAGAGCAACCACGCTGCTCAGTTGCTGGAGTTCATATGCTACTTCTTTGTCATCAAGGCACAATTTTCTCTTATACACATGTAATAAGGGTGCCGAATATGGTTTGGGAGGATTTACGCATTAAAGGTACCTACTAGGCTACTTTTAACATTATTTTTAACTTGTTTTCTGTTTTAGTGGTGCGTTTTTTACATGTTTGATCAAAGCTTCAATCTCTAGTCAAACATGTGTCAAAATTGTCTAACATATTTCTTTTTTTTTTTTTTTGAAACGCCAACTTCATAATCTAACATATTTCTTTAACTGACACATAAATGTACACTATTTGCTGATTTTCCAGAGATAAATGATGGAGCAAGAGTAATGGGCAAAGAATTGGGAATTTCTGATGATATGTGGACCCATATTGAATATAAAGGTATTATAGAACAAGATAAGACATTGGGCGGTTAAATTGGGGATTAAAATTTCCTACAGTGCTAAACTTGGTTGCTGTGCATTCAATAGGAAACAAATGCCTTATAATGCAGTTATTTATAATGCATTTAGACAAGATTCTCCATCCAATGACCAATCTGGCCGGCACAAAAAGATTATTGTGGCGGGTAGATGGTGTGGGAAAGTATGGATGTCTAATCAAGTTCATCCTATGTTAATAGTAAAAGATACGATGATGATTATCACTCTGAGTTCAGCCATGGTAAGTAAAATGACTTTAACTCTTTTGTTGGGAAACATAAGTTCACAAAACAGTAAAAGATTTTAAACTTTTTTTTTGTTAAAAATAGGTTTCAACGGCGCCGAAGCAGTGAACATGGGGACACCAGGATGGTGCGAGTAGCGAGAGATGCCGCAATCAGATGAGTTTCTATTGACATTGCTCCCATAGTTTCTGACTCACAGCTGCTGCTGTATGCTCTAGCGATCCCATTGTCTTCAAGGTTCAACTAATTCACTAACTGTGACCAAATATTTTATATATGTGTCGATCTGGAATGGTGTTTATCTGAAACAGGATCCTTTTAAAGGGGCCAATATCTCTTTAATAAATTCAGCCTCTTAAAAAATATTCAGATTATTATTGTAATAATTAATGCATATAACATGTTAGGTAATTTTATTAAATAAGAATAGATTATTATGACAATAGTTTTACTTTGGTCATAAATAATAATCCATGTCTTTTTTAATAGAAAAAAAAATTAAAAGGGACAAAGAGGTTTTTGAAGGTCAATCTGACCCAACCTGAATGACCCGTCCATTTTCCTATCACTACTAGTCTTCCCTAGATCTAAAAAACGCTTAAAGCTTTTGCGTTTTTACGTTTTCCTGTAAACAAAAAGGCAAAAAGCCTGAATCACAAAGTTCCCGACTGAGTGAGAGGTTTACGAGTGAAGGAGATGCCTTCGTCAAACGAACTTTTGTGCAAGATGTTATGCATAGTAATGAGCCTCTAGATACACTTGGGAAAGGATCCCCAACCACCCTTCTTTTAGATGATGCTTTAAAATGTTTAGTTCCCCATGGTTTTAATTTGAATGTTGATGATAGTGTTGTTGATAGAAGACCAAAAGGAAGTTTTGATTCTTCATACGGTCAACCCAACAAGAAGGCTCACCCTGTAAGTATTTTTTCATGTGTTACTTGTGGGTCCCGATGCTATTCGTGTGTAGTCATTGTACAGCCATCCAAACCAGCTGCACATTATCTCATGTTGAATGAGTATTTAAATGTATTAGATCCTGGACTTTCTTCAGGTATGCAATTATTAATGCAAAAATGTCAAACTCAGAAAAATACTTTTCGAGGAGGCCCGTTTTGTATACTTGAGATTGCTTTGTATCGCATTTCTTGATAAGTTTTTGGCTTATGTAAAAGGGAAATTATTGAAGAGCAGTTCAAGTACTCAAGAGCAAAAAGACATTCCAGCACATAAACTTTTGGCTTTGGCTTATCGTGATTCTTCAGACTCTGAAGAATGCTTTGAACCCACAAAGCTTGTTTTGGAATCTAACCATTCTTTGTTTTGGAATCTAACCATTCTTTAAAGAATGGTTAGATTCCAAAACAAGCTTTGTGGGTTCAGAGCATTCTTTAGAGTCAGAAGAACCACCATAAACCAAAGCCGAATGTTCAAGTGCTGGAATGTCTTTTGTTCTCGAGTACTTGAATTGCTTTTCAATAATTTCCCTTTTACATAAGCAAAAAACTTATCAAGAAACGCGATACAAAGCAATCTCCAGTATACAGAACAGAACGGGCCTCCTCAAAAAGTACTTTTCTAAGTTTGACATTTTGCATTAGTAAAGGCATACCTGAAGAAAGTCCGTGATCTAATACATTTAAATCCTCATTCGACCTGAGATAATGTGCAGCTGTTTTTGATGGCTGTACAATGGCTAGACACGAATAGCATGGGGACCCGCAAGTACCACATGAAAAAATACTTGCAGGCTGAGCCTTCTTGTTGGGTTGACCACATGAAGAATCAAATACTCTTTTTGGTCTTCTATCAACAACACTATCATCAACATTCAAACTAAAACCACGGGGAACTAAACTTTTTAAAGCATCTTCCGAAAGAAGAGTGATTGGGGACCCATTCCCGAGTGCATCAAGAAGCTCATTACTATGCATATCATCTTGCACAAAAGTTCGTTTCACGAAGGCATCTCCTTCACTTGTAAACCTCTCTCTCAGTCTGGAACTTTGTGATTCAGGCATTTTGCCTTTTTGTTTACAGCAAAACATAAAAATGCAAAAGCTTTAAGCGTTAGGGAAGACTAGTAGAGTAGCAACATGGATGGGTCATTCAGGTTGGGTCAAGTTGACCTTCAAAAACCTTTTTGTCCGTTTTAATTTTTTCCTATTAATAACATATGGGTTATTATTTATGATAAAAGTAAAACTATTTTCATAAAAATCGATTCTTATTTAATAAAATGACATACCATGTTATATGCATCAGGTATTTCAATATAACGTGAATATTTTTTTAAGAAGTTGAATTCATTAAAATACGATATTGGCCCACTTTAAAAGGATTTGACCTGTTTTAGATAAACACAAACCCAGATCGACACATATATAAAATATTTGGTCACAATTAGTGAATTAGTTGAACCCTGAAAACAATGACATTGCTAGATCATTCAGCAGCTGCGAGTCAGAAGCTATGGGAGCAATGCCAATAGAAACTCTTCTGATTGCGGCCTCTCTCGCTACTCGCAGCCATCCAGGTGTCCCCATGTTCACTGCTTCGGGGCAGTTGAAACCAATTTTTAACAAAAAATTTAAAATCTTTTACTGTTTTGTGAACTTATGTTCCCCAACAAAAGTGTTAGACATTTTACTTATCATGGCTGAACCCAGAGTGATCATCATCATCATATTAACAAAGGATGGACATGATTAGACATCCATACTTTCCCACACCATCTACCACCACAATAATCTTTTTGTGCCTGCCTGATTGGTCATTGGATGGAGAATCTTGTCTAAATGCATTATAAATAACTGCATTATAAGGCATTTGTTTCTTATAGAACGCAGAGCAAGCAAGTTTAGCACTGTAGAAAATATCAATCCCCAATTTAACTGCCCAATCTTGGTTATCAGTTACCGTTTCTTCATCATCCAAAACCCATATTGTATCATTCTCTTATCTTGTTCTATAATATCTTTATATTCAATATGGGTCCACATATCATCAGAACCATCATTTATCTCTGGATAATCTGCAAATAGTGTACATTTACGTGTCAGTTAAAGAAATATGTTAGACAATTTAGACATATGTTCGACTAGAGAATGGAGCTTTGATCAAACATGTAAAAAACGCTCCGCTAAAACACAAAATTTTTTTAAAAATAATGTTAAAAGTAGCCTAGTATGTATCTTTAATGCATAAATTCGTATTGGTCATACAAGCTTCCAGGCAGATATTCATGCTTGCTCCATAGTCCAACAGAGCCATGTGGATCTTCAACTTTCCCACTTTAGTAGGAACAAGCGTTGTCCCTGGCTCACTTTCTTCTCCTTTATCTCTTCCCTCTATTACACTTGCAACTACTCGGGACGAATGATCCGGGCCCAAGTGTGGAAGAGCGGGCCATCCTGTATTTGGAGGCCCAAGATCGCGTCACAAAAGGGGCTTCACTGAAATGGCTCTAACTTGGGCTACGGGGGTCCGTTTTGGGCGTGTGACCAGTCAAAACGAACGGGAAAGGTTTGCACGTTCGTCATCGATTCCTGGAGTTGTGACAAGCTGATTTCTGAAGAGGCAGTCCAAAAGTTGGCCTTGAAGACAGAGAGTCACCCGAAACCGTACAAGCTTCAATGGCTGAAAAAGGGAGGTGAAGTGACGGTATCTAAAAGGGCACTTGTTTCAATTTCCATTGGGTCCACGTACAAGGATGATGTCGTGTGTGATTTGGTCCCTATGGACGCGTGTCACTTATTGTTGGGCAGGCCTTGGGAGTACGAGCGTAATATAGATCATAACGGGCGGTCCAATACGTATAGTTTCCTGTTTGGTGGTGTGAAGATCACTCTTGTTCCTAGCAAGCCTAAGCAGTTAGCCATGAAACAGTCGGGTACTCTGTTGACCATTAGTCAGTTTCAAGATGAGTTGGAGGAAGCAGACAATGTTTTTATTTTGATTGGGAAGCCTGTGGCCGAGGAAGTCGACATTCCTGAATGTATGGTTCCGTTATTCGAGGAGTTTGTTGACATTTTCCCAGATGATTTACCTGCCGGGTTGCGACCCCTACGAGACATCCAACATGACATTGATTTGGAACCGGGGTCCCAGCTACCCAATAAGCCCCATTACAGAATGAGTCCAAAGGAGCATGAGGAATTACGTCGGCAGGTTGAAGATTTAATTTCTAAAGGGTATGTTCGGGAAAGCATGAGTCCTTGTGCTGTTCCTGCTCTGTTGACTCCAAAGAAGGATGGGACATGGCGTATGTGTGTTGACAGTCGTGCAGTCAACAAGATCACTGTAAGGTACCGATTTCCGATTCCCCGACTTGATGATTTACTTGATCAAATTAGCGGTGCCACTATTTTCACGAAACTAGATTTGAAGAGTGGGTATTACCAGATCCGACTCAGGCCTGGGGATGAGTGGAAAACCGCCTTCAAGACTCGTGAGGGGTTGTATGAATGGTTATTGATGCCTTTTGGCTTGCCCAATGCGCCTTGTACGTTTATGCGGGTCATGAACCAGTTGTTTAGGCCCTTTATTGGCAAGTTTGTGGTGGTTTATTTTGATGATGTTCTTATTTATAGCCCTAATTTTGATGAGCATGTCAAGCATGTACGGCAGGTTTTGACCTTGCTCCGAAGGGATAACTTGTATGCAGCCAAAAAGAAGTGTGTCTTTATGGTCCCTAAGGTCCTGTTTTTGGGGTATGTTGTTTCTGGTGACAGAATACAGGTGGATGAATCCAAGGTAGCGGCTGTTAAGCAGTGGCCAACCCCCACTACAATAACTGAAGTACGTAGCTTCCATGGTCTTGCTTCATTTTATAGACGGTTCATTCGAAATTTCAGTTCCCTTATGGCACCAGGACTGCATGAATGGAAAGACCTTTATATGGACTGAGGAGGCAGAATCAGCTTTTCAGTTAATCAAGGAAAAGCTTACATCAGCACCAATTCTTATTTTGCCAGATTTTTCTCCGGTTTTTGAGTTGCACACAGATGCCTCGCAGGGTGGTATTGGGGCAGTCCTAAGTTAAGGGGGGCGTCCAGTTTCTTATTTCAGTGAGAAGTTGACTGGGCCAAAGTTACGTTATAGCACTTATGATCTTGAATTTTATGCAGTGGTCCAGGCTGTGAAACATTGGCGTTACTATTTGTTTCACAAGGTGTTTGTTTTATTTACAGACCATGATTCGCTGAGGCGTATCCGCAGTCAAGATAAAGTGTCACATAAGCAGGCCCGGTGGATGGCTTTCTTGGAAAAGTTTACCTTTGTTGTGAAGCAGAAGTCTGGAATTTCGAATCGTGTGGCAGATGCCTTGAGCAGGAGGAGTAGCCTGCTTGTTTCTATGAGAGTTGTTGTACCCGGGCTAGACAATCTCATGGAACAGCTCACAGCAGATCCATATTTTTCTGTCATTTTGCAGGATGTGCAGTTTGGGAAGAGGGCAGATTTTCTTGTGCATGATGGCTTTCTTTTTAAGGAAAATCAATTGTGTATTCCCAATTCCAGTCTCCGACTTCAAATAATTAAAGAACTGCATGGAGAAGGGCACGTGGGAAGAGACCGTACTTTACGACTGGTGCAGTCTTCTTATTTTTGGCCTACTATGCGGAGGGATGTTGACCGCTTTGTTAGACGTTGCAGGATCTGTCAAGTTTCAAAAGGCACAGCTACCAATGCAGGGCTTTATATGCCTCTACCCATCCCTCAGCAACCTTGGGTAGATATTAGCATGGATTTTGTGTTGGGGTTACCCCGTACTCAGCGTGGTAATGATTCGATCTTCGTCGTGGTGGACCGGTTTTCTAAAATGGTGCACTTTATTCCTTGCAAGAAGACAATTGATGCAGTTAATGTGGCTCAGTTTTTCTTTCGAGATATCTATCGTTTGCATGGTTTGCCATCTTCTATAGTTTCTGATCGGGATACTCGTTTCTTGAGTCACTTTTGGCGCAGTTTATGGAAAATGGTGAACACTCAGCTCAATTTTAGCAGTGCTTACCACCCACAAACTGATGGGCAGACAAAGGTTGTTAATCGATCACTTGGTAATCTTTTGCGGTGTCTTGTGGGCGATCATGTGAAGTCGTGGGATCAAAAGCTTTGTCAAGCTGAGTTTGCTCATAATCATGCTGTTAATAGGAGTACTGGGTTTAGTCCGTTTGAGGTGGTCTATTCTGCTAAGCCTCGGGGTCCTCTTGATCTGATGTCACTTCCTTCACCAGGTGCTGTTCCCAAGAAGGTGCAAGATTTTGTGGTTGGGTTACATGATGTTCATAAAGCTGTGCAGGATAACTTGGCCAACGCTAATTCAAAGTACAAGCAAGCTGCAGATCAAAAGCGTAGGCAAGTTGATTTTGAAGAGGGTGATTTTGTTTGGGCCATTTTGACTAAGGATCGCTTCTCAGTGGGGGAGTATAATAAGTTGTCAGCCAAGAAGATTGGGCCAGTAGAGATTGTGCAGAAGATAAATTCTAATGCCTATCGTCTAAAGTTACCAAGCCATATTCGTTGCTCTGATGTTTTCAATGTCAAACATTTGCTGCCTTTTCATGGGGATTCGTCTGATGGTGAGGTTGCTGCGGATTCGAGGTCGAATTTTGTCTACCCAGGAGGGAATGATGCGGGCCCAAGCGTGGAAGAGCGGGCCACCCTGTATTTGGAGGCCCAAGATCGCGTCACAAAAGGGGCTTCACTGAAATGGCTCTAACTTGGGCTACGGGGGTCCGTTTTGGGCGTGTGACCAGTCAAGTCAAAACGAACGGGAGAACGAGCTCTATCTTGCTGCAAATGGCCTACGACGGTTTGGGTCATCGTCCGGGCCGAAAAACGCTTATTTCTATTAGTTTTTTCCATTTTTATGTTTTTTCAAGTATTTTGGGCATTTTGTTTTTGGGCTTGTGTTTGGCCCGTTGTCTTTTTTAGGCACGTTTCGAATTTTTGTCTCTATTTATGTATTGCCCTAGTCATTTGAAGAATCAGAATTGAATTTTGAGAAAACAGTTTTTTTCACTTCAAATTCCGTGGCCTTTGGGGTTACAATTTGGGGGTTGGGGAAGAACTACACGGGTATTCGCAGAATCAACGTGTAATCTTCATTTTTCCGTTTCACGCGCTACATCAACGAAGAGGCTAAGCAGTTATCAAAAAATTCAGATTTAGGAATGATACTTACGGAGTTAACTCTAGCATAGGAAGAACTGCTATTTTGATGCTGAGGATTCTTTGTGGTATCACTAGACAGTCTGCCCGAATCCTTCCGTACTTGAGCTACATCGGTTGCTAGTTGAGCAACTTGCTTTTTCTAAAGTTTGGTACGCCTTGGACTGCATTTCCTGGTCTTTTCGGATCTGCGTCAAAATTTCCATCATCTCATTATTGGATCCTTCATTCTTATTGCTCGTTCTGCCTTGATCCGAGTTCTGCTGATAACTTCTTTGATTGTAATTCTGGTTGTTGTAAATAGGCTGTCTGTTTTGATATAGCTAACCTCCTTGAGTAGGTACCTGAAAATTAGGATTAGACTGATTAGCACTATTACCATATCTAAAATCTGGGTGATTCCTTAAAACCTGGATGATATGTGTTTGAATTCATATCAAATCTCTGCTGATCACCATAAACCTGGTTAACCTCTTCCTCAGCTCCTATGAAGTAGTCCGGACAATCTCTCATAACATGGCCTATTTCACCACACACATCGCACATTGGATAAGACTGGGCAGCACGTGTTAACAGACTCAGAACTAACGCAAACTACTAAAAAATGCATTGTGTTTTGACCAAACATCATCGACCCGAGTTGACCAGCTGACCCGTACCTTGATTCTAACTCGTTTGACTGTTTTGACCTGAACCCGAACCAAATCTGACCCGAGACCGTGCCCACTCATTTCTTTGAAACCCTAACCCGACAACACAAAACCCGAATAGTCCCGACCTCCGAAACCCAAACCAAGATAATCACCACTATCCCCGCCGTCGGCCGGCCTAGAGCCGCCGGCTGCGGTGTCGAGCCACTACCGTCAGTACCACCTCCGCTATCACCTACCACCGTCATACCTCGCCCCACCTGAAACAACAAACATCGGCCGAAACTACGTGGATCTACAAGGATCTTGAAGAAGGAAAGAGGTTAGAGGGGCTTACCGGAGACGAAAATTGCACTTCCATTGCTTAAAATGAATAACCGTCATCGGGATCGTGTTTAGGAGGTGTGGTTTCGGGAAGGGGGCGGGTATGCGCCATCACACGCTGAAAAATGGTCGCCGGACCACCGCTGCCGGAGGTGGCGCTGCCGTGCTGCCGCCGCGGCTCCGCCGTGGCCGCCGTATATCGTCGTCGGCTCCGCCGGCTTCCCCGGCCGGAGTCTGGTCACCAGACAAGAGGGAGAGAGAGAGAGTGAGGTGTGTGTGTGGCTAGGGTTCGAAGAGAAAATGAGGAAAATGGGTTATAATGTGGTATTTATAGTTAGGATTTAAGTGGGTTGGGCCCAAGGCCCATTAGCCCGTTTCTTGTGTTTTGTGAGTCCAATGCGTCTACCAGGCCCGTTTTCAAACCCGAACTTCGTGTAATGTCGTAGAATGTCATTTTTGGATCATAAATATGTAAAATAGTGTCGGAAGTAGATGTTTGACGCGTTCGTTCATCGGTTGCGTTAAAATTGTGTAAAATGCTTCTGTGGTCGTTTCTAGTTCGTTTTTTGATCCGATTTTGGCTGAGAATATTAAAATTCGATTACAAAGCTAATTATGATATAATATTTCAGTTTTCAAATAATACGCAAGTCCGATGCTACCGTTTCGTTGTCGGTACGTTTCAGTAGACACGTTTTTCGTTCACGTATGCGTTCTGTGACTTTCAGAAGCAGGATAAATTCGCAAAACCAAATCATGTGTTTAAAATATACGTATAAGACTCGTATTTGTCGGCGTTGTCAGTATTTCTTCCGGTGTCAGTTCGTTACCGTTTATCGCTCGTCAGGTTTCCCGCAAATCACCATTTGCGTATTGTAAAGCCGAATAGATATTCCTAGGCATTCCAAAGGCCTAATTACGTTAATTTGTGCCCTAAAACAGCACTTGTAATTGTTTTAATGTTTGTTATGTGCGTAATTTTTAACCGAAACTTACCGGTTGTCACATGGAATATAGTCTAGTCGCTAATTATTCAATGTACTTTTATTATTCTTTCGTAATGTTTAATGCACAGAAACGTAGTCATCCATTAATTTTGGTTTAAGTTAAAGTTACTTACATTACATAATTGATATTATTAGTTTATTATTTATATATGCATTCGATCATTATAGTTGATTAAAAGTAACTTTCTTATAATAATATTCTAAACCTAAATGATTTATAATGATGCAATGGTGGTCGCACGTTGCAGTGCTGTTATTGACATGATAAAGTACATAGAAAGAATCATATGGAGTTGATGTGGCTCCATTTTAGATATGGAAAGTAGATATAAAAAACATGTCGTGATAGTAATATAAAAGAAGAAAGTTGAAACGCTAATAAACATGCCATTACGCTAAATTCGTAATTTTATAAAACATCAAAATTTATAAGGTGTAAGAAGATGGCGAAAAAAAAGCGTAAACAAGCAAAACACTTAATCAATTTTGATGGCTTGTACCTTTTTGCTTTGATTACTCGTACTTTTTGCTTTGATTACTGGTACATTGTAACACAAATCCATTTTCGATGAAACTGATACTGATACATAGATAAAAGTAAGAATGTCGCAACGGTATATTCAAAATTTTATAAAACTTCATAATTTAAATTATAAAAGAAGAAAAAGAAAACCAAAAAGTTAGGAGTGTGCCAATTTATAAATTCTGGTTGACCAAAAGGAAACTAAAAAAAATAGAAAAGTTTCGTGTTTAAATGACAAGCCCATTTAAAGTTGAGGGGCCATATATATTATAACTTCACAGAGGAGAAATATTACAACTTTAAAATTAACATGTTCAAAAGTATTGACAATGGTTAGACACTTGATGAAGTGGTAAACTATTTAAAAAAAAAGGAAAAAAGTGTGATTGGTTGAGATTGGAATGGACCCCACCCCACACTGCCCTCTCTCTCTCTCATACCCTCCCTTCACCACTTCGGCAAGCCTACACCGATTTGGCAAGCTTTTGAGTGGCAAACTATGTTGGCGGTGGTGTTACCAATTGGCAAACGAAGTTTGCTACACTTTGCCGCACCCCACTCCGTATACCATCATTTGTTGATGCATTTATGTCAGTATTTTGTAATCATTATTTATATAACTGTTTAGGTTTTTGTATAAACGTTAAACATTGTGTAATATTTGATTTTGTGAGAATTGATAAAAGTTAAACGATATCCTCCTGTCGTTTGACTTGGTCCAGGTCGACACATGGTTTTCCAAACAACATCAGGTGTTGTTTGGAACTTGTGGTATCGTTTGGATTGTTGTATGTCATTTGACTAACACCAATCGACATCCGGGTGTCGTTTGTAAAGAAACCATATGACATCCGGGTGTCGTTTGTAAAGAAACCATACGACATCCGGGTGTTGTTTGTAAGGAAACCAAACGACATGGCATGTCTTTGGAACTGGGTTTTAGTATAAATACCCATTAGGTTTTCATTTGTTGCTTACACCCTAGAACATAGAGTTGAGAGCATCCATTGTGTAATCTGTATCGAACTTTTATTGAAATTGAAACTTTTGAGTATATCTTATTCCATATGTTAACAGGTTTAAATTTGTTTATTTATTGGTATCTTTCTAAATAAAAACCTGGAGAAACAAAATTTTTAATATTTAATTTTTATTATTTAAGACTTATAGAGATGATATGTTGTCTCTATAGATAAAAACAATATTTGACATTTTTTCAAAGAAAATCTTATAGAGACGATATGTTGTGTCTATAAGTGAAAAATTTAAATTATGTTATTTAAAAGAATATCCTATAGAAACGAAAAGTTATCTCTATAGGTGAAAATGGTTAAATTGTTTTATTTAAAAGAAAATACTGTAGAGATGACTAGTCGTTTCTATTTCTATTGATGAAAAAGGTGAAACTATTTTATCTATAATAAAACCTTATAGAGATAACCATGCGTAATGGGGCGTGGAATCCTCAATTCACGCCCACCACCACCAGCTCCATAGGCAGGCATTAATGTGACAATTTTGATTTGGATTGTGATTTAGATCACGGGTGAAGAATTTTGAATGCCAAGGATATAACCGTTGGCAACGGTCAATTCATTAAAATTTTGTTTTTTTTTACCTATTTAAACCCATTATTTAACCATTCTTGATTTAAATCACTTGTGAAGAATTTTGAATGCCAAGGATATGGCCGTTGGTAGTCATTTCGTTCAAAATTCCTTTCTATACCTATTTGACAATTTCTACACACAATTCTTCTACACATTCTACACTCTTATACACTTCTATATACACATTCTCTACAAAATAACTACATGAAGATCTACCCCTATGGAAATCCATACAACCCCGTTTTTCTCGATCACCCCACCACCGCACCAAACACCCAAATGCTGCTAAATTATTTGATTAGTCCGGATTTTTTCGAAAATAAAAATGTCAACATTTTGAATCACAATCTTTTTAGCATGATACAAACATGCTGATGTAAGCTTTGGGTTTCCAACAATACGCCGATGGTCTTCAACCACAGGCTCAAACATAACTACCCACAAGTGTTCCGGGACACAAACAGAGGTGGTGGTGCCTGAGATGCCACCGGACAAGGTGGGAGCGTCACAACCTCGCAGATCGTCATACAAGAAAAAAAATCCCTACGACCCAAAGGTCAAGAAAACACATAAGGCGTGGTCAACAAATGAGGAATACGCTTTGGCTCGTGCTTGGCTTGATGTATCCAAGGACCCTTTAGTTGGTAAATAATTTTCTTATTATTTATATTTTTTTTTTGTTTTCCATCATTAAAATCCGGTTGCTTGACAAAATTATGTAAGTGTTTCTTTTAAGTATTATTTTCTATAAAAAATATATATATATATACACACATATATATTTAATCATCTTCGTAAAATACAGCAGAACATACAACAGGCCACAAATGAATGGAGTGGTGATGGTCCTCCAATTGCCCCGTATCAGGAAGCGTTGGGAGAGCGGCGAGGATGGTACCGCGGGATGGGGCCTAAACCTTCTTCGAACACGTCCTCGAACACGTCCTCGAACATGTCGTCTTCGCAAGCTCGGACGCAAGAACCCTTTTCCGAGGTAAACTAAACTACGCAATTTATAAAATGACAAACGAACGCATGTTTCCTTGTTAAATATATGTTGGTAGCGTTAAGTAATATGCTAATATACGTTTTGATATCTATTATTGTAGGATTTTGTTAACAGCTTGTTCCAAACCCCGTCCTTTTTGAACTAACTTAACAACTATCTTGCTTCACAAGGAAAAGGAAAAGGAAAGTTAAAAGACTACGATTCTGATGACTTATTCGATAATGAATCCGACGACAAGTGACTTGTTGTTTTTAATGTATGATTTAATTAAACGTTGTAGGATTATAATGTACAACTTAAACGTAGTTTTTAACTATATTACCTTTGGTATATGTTGATTATGTTCGTGGCGTATGTTTGCGTTGTTTGAAATAGGTAGGTTCTGTTTTTTCGGCCGTAAAACTGGCTGGGTGCTGTATATACAGCTGCCTGCTGCATTAAAAAAAAAAGACTTTTAGCGGCGACAACTGTTGCCGCTATTGCCCTACAACCTTTACCGGCCATGACTAGTACCGGCGACACTTTTAGCGACGACAGATGTCGTCGCTAAAGGTGAAAGATCAATACCGGCGACATGGGCCTTTAGCGGCGACAACAGGTCAATAGCGGCCGACCAATACTCTTTACCGGCGACATGTCGCTGCTAAAAGTCAATAGCGGTGACAAAAGTCATCAATACCGGCGACAGCTGTCGCCCCTAAAGGTGGCCGTTCTTGTAGTGTTATTGCATATGTTAACAAGTTTAAATTTGTTTAATGATTGGTATCTTTCTGTTTAAAAATCTGGCAAAACAAAAGTTTTAATATTTACTTTTTACTTTTATTTTTTAAGAGTTGTAGAGACGACATGTTGTCTCTATAGATAAAAACAACATTTGACATTTTTTCAAAGAAAATCTTATAGAGAAGACATGTTGTCTCTATAAGTGAAAAATTTAAATTATTTTATTTAAAAGAATATCCTATAGAAACGAAAAGTCATCTCATCTCTATAGGTGAAAATGGTTAAATTGTTTTATTTAAAAGAAAATACTATAGAGACGACAATGCATAATGGGGTTTGGAATCCTCTATTCACGCCCACCACCCCCACCCCCATAGGCAGGCATTAATGTGACAATTTTGATTTGGATTGTGATTAAATCACGGGTGAAGAATTTTGAATGCCAAGGATATGACCGTTGGCAACGGTCATTTCATTAAAATTTTGTTTTTTACCTATTTAAACCCATTATGTAACTATTCTTGATTTAAATCACCTGTGAAGAATTTTGAATGCCAAGGATATGACCGTTGGCAACAGTCATTTCATTAAAGAATTCCTTTTTTTTTTTTACCTATTTAACCATTTATACACACAATTCTTCTACAACTTCTACACTCTTATACACTTCTATATACACATTCTCTACAAAAAAAAAACTACATGAAGATGTACCCTTATGGAAATCCATACAACCCCGTTTTTCTCGATCACCCCACCACCGCACCGAACACCCAAATGCCGCTAAATTATTTGATTAGTCCTGATTTTTTCGAAAATAAAAATGTCAACATTTTGAATCACAATCGTTTTAGCATGATACAAAACATGCTGATGTACGCTTTGGGTTTCCAACAAAACGCCAATGGTCTTCAACCACAGGCTCAAACACAACTACCCACAAGTGTTTCCGGGACACAACCAGAGGTAGTGCCTGAGATGCCACCGGACAAGGCGGGAGCGTCACAACCTCGCAAATCGTCATACAAGAAAAAAAATCCCTACAACCCAAAGGTCAAGAAAACACATACCGCGTGGTCAACAACGAAGAATACGCTTTGGCTCGTGCTTGGCTCGATGTATCCAAGGACCCTTTAGTTGGTAAATAATTTTCTTGTTATTTATATTTTTTTTTCTTTTCCATCATTAAAATTTTTTTAAAAATAATGTTAAAAGTAGCCTAGTATGTATCTTTAATGCATAAATTCGTATTGGTCAAACAAGCTTCCAGGCAGATATTCATGCTTGCTCCATAGTCCAACAGAGCCATGTGGATCTTCAACTTTCCCACTTTAGTAGGAACAAGCGGTGTCCCTGTCTCACTTTCTTCTCCTTTATCTCTTCCCTCTATTACACTTGCAACTACTCGGGACGAATGATGCGGGCCCAAGTGTGGAAGAGCGGGCCATCCTGTATTTGGAGGCCCAAGATCGCGTCACAAAAGGGGCTTCACTGAAATGGCTCTAACTTGGGCTACGGGGGTCCGTTTTGGGCATGTGACCAGTCAAAACGAACGGGAAAGGTTTGCACGTTCGTCATCGATTCCGGGAGTTGTGACAAGCTGATTTCTGAAGAGGCAGTCCAAAAGTTGGCCTTGAAGACAGAGAGTCACCCGAAACCGTACAAGCTTCAATGGCTGAAAAAGGGAGGTGAAGTGACGGTATCTAAAAGGGCAGTTGTTTCAATTTCCATTGGGTCCACGTACAAGGATGATGTCGTGTGTGATGTGGTCCCTATGGACGCGTGTCACTTATTGTTGGGCAGGCCTTGGGAGTACGAGCGTAATATAGAACATAACGGGCGGTCCAATACGTATAGTTTCCTGTTTGGTGGTGTGAAGATCACTCTTGTTCCTAGCAAGCCTAAGCAGTTAGCCATGAAACAGTCGGGTACTCTGTTGACCATTAGTCAGTTTCAAGATGAGTTGGAGGAAGCAGACAATGTTTTTATTTTGATTGGGAAGCCTGTGGCCGAGGAAGTCGACATTCCTGAATGTATGGTTCCGTGTTATTCGAGGAGTTTGTTGACATTTTCCCAGATGATTTACCTGCCGGGTTGCGACCCCTACGAGACATCCAACATCACATTGATTTGGAACCGGGGTCCCAGCTACCCAATAAGCCCCATCACAGAATGAGTCCAAAGGAGCATGAGGAATTACGTCGGCAGGTTGAAGATTTAATTTCTAAAGGGTATGTTCGGGAAAGCATGAGTCCTTGTGCTGTTCCTGCTCTGTTGACTCCAAAGAAGGATGGGATATGGCGTATGTGTGTTGACAGTCGTGCAGTCAACAAGATCACTGTAAGGTACCGATTTCCGATTCCCCGACTTGATGATTTACTTGATCAAATTAGCGGTGCCACTATTTTCACGAAACTAGATTTGAAGAGTGGGTATTACCAGATCCGACTCAGGCCTGGGGATGAGTGGAAAACCGCCTTCAAGACTCGTGAGGGGTTGTATGAATGGTTATTGATGCCTTTTGGCTTGCCCAATGCGCCTTGTACGTTTATGCGGGTCATGAACCAGTTGTTTAGGCCCTTTATTGGCAAGTTTGTGGTGGTTTATTTTGATGATGTTCTTATTTATAGCCCTAATTTTGATGAGCATGTCAAGCATGTACGGCAGGTTTTGACCTTGCTCCGAAGGGATAACTTGTATGCAGCCAAAAAGAAGTGTGTCTTTATGGTCCCTAAGGTCCTGTTTTTGGGGTATGTTGTTTCTGGTGACGGAATACAGGTGGATGAATCCAAGGTAGCGGCTGTTAAGCAGTGGCCAACCCCCACTACAATAACTGAAGTACGTAGCTTCCATGGTCTTGCTTCATTTTATAGACGGTTCATTCGAAATTTCAGTTCCCTTATGGCACCAGGACTGCATGAAGGGAAAGACCTTTATATGGACTGAGGAGGCAGAATCAGCTTTTCAGATAATCAAGGAAAAGCTTACATCAGCACCAATTCTTATTTTGCCAGATTTTTCTCGGGTTTTTGAGTTGCACACAGATGCCTCGCAGGGTGGTATTAGGACAGTCCTAAGTCAAGGGGGGCGTCCAGTTTCTTATTTCAGTGAGAAGTTGACTGGGCCAAAGTTACGTTATAGCACTTATGATCTTGAATTTTATGCAGTGGTCCAGGCTGTGAAACATTGGCGTCACTATTTGTTTCACAAGGAGTTTGTTTTATTTACAGACCATGATTCGCTGAGGCATATCCGCAGTCAAGATAAAGTGTCACATAAGCATGCCCGGTGGATGGCTTTCTTGGAAAAGTTTACCTTTGTTGTGAAGCATAAGTCTGGAATTTCGAATCGTGTGGCAGATGCCTTGAGCAGGAGGAGTAGCCTGCTTGTTTCTATGAGAGTTGTTGTACCCGGGCTAGACAATCTCATGGAACAGCTCACAGCAGATCCATATTTTTCTGTCATTATGCAGGATGTGCAGTTTGGGAAGAGGGTAGATTTTCTTGGGCATGATGGCTTTCTTTTTAAGGAAAATCAATTGTGTATTCCCAATTCCAGTCTCCGACTTCAAATAATTAAAGAACTGCATGGAGAAGGGCACGTGGGAAGAGACCGTACTTTACGACTGGTGCAGTCTTCTTATTTTTGGCCTACTATGCGGAGGGATGTTGACCGGTTTGTTAGACGTTGCAGGATCTGTCAAGTTTCAAAAGGCACAACTACCAATGCAGGGCTTTATATGCCTCTACCCATCCCTCAGCAACCTTGGGTAGATATTAGCATGGATTTTGTGTTGGGGTTACCCCGTACTCAGCGTGGTAATGATTCGATCTTCGTCGTGGTGGACCAGTTTTCTAAAATGGTGCACTTTATTCCTTGCAAGAAGACAACGGATGCAGTTAATGTGGCTCAGTTGTTCTTTCGAGATATCTATCGTTTGCATGGTTTGCCATCTTCTATAGTTTCTGATCGGGATACTCGTTTCTTGAGTCACTTTTGGCGCAGTTTATGGAAAATGGTGAACACTCAGCTCAATTTTAGTAGTGCTTACCACCCACAAACTGATGGGCAGACAGAGGTTGTTAATCGATCACTTGGTAATCTTTTGCGGTGTCTTGTGGGTGATCATGTGAAGTCGTGGGATCAAAAGCTTTGTCAAGCTGAGTTTGCTCATAATCATACTGTTAATAGGAGTACTGGGTTTAGTCCGTTTGAGGTGGTCTATTCTGCTAAGCCTCGGGGTCCTCTTGATCTGATGTCACTTCCTTCACCAGGTTCTGTTCCCAAGAAGGTGCAAGATTTTGTGGTTGGGTTACATGATGTTCATAAAGCTGTGCAGGATAACTTGGCCAACGCTAATTCAAAGTACAAGCAAGCTGCAGATCAAAAGCGTAGGCAAGTTGATTTTGAAGAGGGTGATTTTGTTTGGGCCATTTTGACTAAGGATCGCTTCTCAGTGGGGGAGTATAATAAGTTGTCAGCCAAGAAAATTGGGCCAGTAGAGATTGTGCAGAAGATAAATTCTAATGCCTATCGTCTAAAGTTACCAAGCCATATTCGTTGCTCTGATGTTTTCAATGTCAAACATTTGCTGCCTTTTCATGGGGATTCGTCTGATGGTGAGGTTGATGCGGATTCGAGGTCGAATTTTGTCTACCCAGGAGGGAATGATGCGGGCCCAAGCATGGAAGAGCGGGCCATCCTGTATTTGGAGGCCCAAGATCGCGTCACAAAAGGGGCTTCACTGAAATGGCTCTAACTTGGGCTACGGGGGTCCGTTTTGGGCGTGTGACCAGTCAAAACGAACGGGAGAACGAGCTCTATCTTGCTGCAAAGGGCCTACGATGGTTTGGGTCATCGTCCGGGCCGAAAAACGCTTATTTCTATTAGTTTTTTCCATTTTTATGTTTTTTCAAGTATTTTGGGCATTTTGTTTTTGTGCTTGTGTTTGGCCCGTTGTCTTTTTTAGGCACGTTTCGAATTTTTGTCTCTATTTATGTATTGCCCTAGTCATTTGAAGAATCAGAATTGAATTTTGAGAAAACAGTGTTTTTCACTTCAAATTCCGTGGCCTTTGGGGTTACAATTTGGGGGTTGGGGAAGAACTACACGGGTATTCGCAGAATCAACGTGTAATCTTCATTTTTCCGTTTCACGCGCTACATCAACGAAGAGGCTAAGCAGTTATCAACAAATTCAGATTTAGGAATGATACTTACGGAGTTAACTCTAGCATAGGAAGAACTGCTATTTTGATGCTGAGGATTGTTTGTGGTATCACTAGACAGTCTGCCCGAATCCTTCCGTACTTGAGCTACATCGGTTGCTAGTTGAGCAACTTGCTTTTTCTAAAGTTTGGTACGCCTTGGACTGCATTTCCTGGTCTTTTCGGATCTGCGTCAAAATTTCCATCATCTCATTATTGGATCCTTCATTCTTATTGCTTGTTCTGCCTTGATCCGAGTTCTGCTGATAACTTCTTTGATTGTAATTCTGGTTGTTGTAAATAGGCTGTCTGTTTTGATATAGCTAACCTCCTTGAGTAGGTACCTGAAAATTAGGATTAGACTGATTAGCACTATTACCATATCTAAAATCTGGGTGATTCCTTGAAACCTGGATGATATGTGTTTGAATTCATATCAAATCTCTGCTGATCACCATAAACCTGGTTAACATCTTCCTCAGCTCCTATGAAGTAGTCCGGACAATCTCTCATAACATGGCCTATTTCACCACACACATCACACATTGGATAAGACTGGGTAGCACGTGTTAACAGACTCAGAACTAACGCAAACTACTAAAAAATGCATTGTGTTTTGACCAAACATCATCGACCCGAGTTGACCAGCTGACCCGTACCCCGATTCTGACTCGTTTGACTATTTTGACCTGAACCCGAACCAAATCTGACCCGAGACCGTGCCCACTCATTTCTTTGAAACCCTAACCCGACAACACAAAACCCGAATAGTCCCGACCTCCGAAACCCAAACCAAGATAATCACCACTATCCCCGCCGCCGGCCGGCCTAGAGCCGCCGGCTGCGGTGTCGAGCCACTACCGTCAGTACCACCTCCGCTATCACCTACCACCGTCATACCTCGCCCCACCTGAAACAACAAACATCGGCCGAAACTACGTGGATCTACAAGGATCTTGAAGAAGGAAAGAGGTTAGAGGGGCTTACCGGAGACGAAAATTGCACTTCCGTTGCTTAAAATGAATAACCGTCATCGGGATCATGTTTAGGAGGTGTGGTTTCGAGAAGGGGGCGGGTATGCGCCATCACACGCTGAAAAATGGTCGCCGAACCACCGCTGCCGGAGGTGGCGCTGCCGTGCTGCCGCCGTGGCTCCGCCGTGGCCGCCGTATATCGTCGTCGGCTCCGCCGGCTTCCCCGGCCGGAGTCTGGTCACCTGACAAGAGGGAGAGAGAGAGAGAGTGAGGTGTGTGTGTGGCTAGGGTTCGGAGAGAAAATGAGGAAAATGGGTTATAATGTGGTATTTATAGTTAGGATTTAAGTGGGTTGGGCCCAAGGCCCATTAGCCCGTTTCTTGTGTTTTGTGAGTCCAATGCGTCTACCAGGCCCGTTTTCAAACCCGAACATCGTGTAATGTCGTAGAATGTCATTTTTGGATCATAAATATGTAAAATAGTGTCGGAAGTAGATGTTTGACGCGTTCGTTCATCGGTTGCGTTAAAATTGTGTAAAATGCTTCTGTGGTCGTTTCTAGTTCGTTTTTTGATCCGATTTTGGCTGAGAATATTAAAATTCGATTACAAAGCTAATTATGATATAATATTTCAGTTTTCAAATAATACGCAAGTCCGATGCTACCGTTTCGTTGTCGGTACGTTTCAGTAGACACGTTTTTCGTTCACGTATGCGTTCTGTGACTTTCAGAAGCAGGATAAATTCGCAAAACCAATTCATGTGTTTAAAATATACGTATAAGACTCGTATTTGTCGGCGTTGTCAGTATTTCCGGTGTCAGTTCGTTACCGTTTATCGCTCGTCAGGTTTCCCGCAAATCACCATTTGCGTATTGTAAAGCCGAATAGATATTCCTAGGCATTCCAAAGGCCTAATTACGTTAATTTGTGTCCTAAAACAACACTTGTAATTGTTTTAATGTTTGTTATGTGTGTAATTTATAACCGAAACTTACCGGTTGTCACATGGAATATAGTCTAGTCGCTAATTATTCAATGTACTTTTATTATTCTTTGGTAATGTTTAATGCACAGAAACGTAGTCATCCATTAATTTTGGTTTAAGTTAAAGTTACTTACATTACATAATTGATATTATTAGTTTATTATTTATATATGCATTCGATCATTATAGTTGATTAAAAGTAACTTTCTTATAATAATATTCTAAACCTAAATGATTTATAATGATGCAATGGTGGTCGCACGTTGCAGTGCTGTTATTGACATGATAAAGTACATAGAAAGAATCATATGGAGTTGATGTGGCTCCATTTTAGATATGGAAAGTAGATATAAAAAACATGTCGTGATAGTAATATAAAAGAAGAAAGTTGAAACGCTAATAAACATGCCATTACGCTAAATTCGTAATTTTATAAAACATCAAAATTTATAAGGTGTAAGAAGATGGCGAAAAAAAGCGTAAACAAGCAAAACACTTAATCAATTTTGATGGCTTGTACCTTTTTGCTTTGATTACTGGTACTTTTTGCTTTGATTACTGGTACATTGTAACACAAATCCATTTTCGATGAAACTGATACTGATACATAGATAAAAGTAAGAATGTCGCAACGGTATATTCAAAATTTTATAAAACTTCATAATTTAAATTATAAAAGAAGAAAAAGAAAACCAAAAAGTTAGGAGTGTGCCAATTTATAAATTCTGGTTGACCAAAAGGAAACTAAAAAAAAAATAGAAAAGTTTCGTGTTTAAATGACAAGCCCATTTAAAGTTGAGGGGCCATATATATTATAACTTCAGAGAGGAGAAATATTACAACTTTAAAATTAACATGCTCAAAAGTATTGTATTGACAATGGTTAGACACTTGGTAAAGTGGTAAACTATTTAAAAAAAAAGGAAAAAAGTGTGATTGGTTGAGATTGGAATGGACCCCACCCCACACTACCCTCTCTCTCTCTCATACCCTCCCTTCACCACTTCGGCAAGCCTACACCGATTTGGCAAGCTTTTGAGTGGCAAACTATGTTGGCGGTGGTGTTACCAATTGGCAAACGAAGTTTGCTACACTTTGCCGCACCCCACTCCGTATACCATCATTTGTTGATGCATTTATGTCAGTATTTTGTAATCATTATTTATATAACTGTTTAGGTTTTTGTATAAACGTTAAACATTGTGTAATATTTGATTTTGTGAGAATTGATAAAAGTTAAACGATATCCTCCTGTCGTTTGACTTGGTCCAGGTCGACACATGGTTTTCCAAACAACATCAGGTGTTGTTTGGAACTTGTGGTATCGTTTGGATTGTTGTATGTCATTTGACTAACACCAATCGACATCCGGGTGTCGTTTGTAAAGAAACCATATGACATCCGGGTGTCGTTTGTAAAGAAACCATACGACATCCGGGTGTTGTTTGTAAGGAAACCAAACGACATGGCATGTCTTTGGAACTGGGTTTTAGTATAAATACCCATTAGGTTTTCATTTGTTGCTTACACCCTAGAACATAGAGTTGAGAGCATCCATTGTGTAATCTGTATCGAACTTTTATCGAAATTGAAACTTTTGAGTATATCTTATTCCATATGTTAACAGGTTTAAATTTGTTTATTTATTGGTATCTTTCTAAATAAAAACCTGGAGAAACAAAATTTTTAATATTTAATTTTTATTTTTTAAGACTTATAGAGATGATATGTTGTCTCTATAGATAAAAACAATATTTGACATTTTTTCAAAGAAAATCTTATAGAGACGATATGTTGTGTCTATAAGTGAAAAATTTAAATTATGTTATTTAAAAGAATATCCTATAGAAACGAAAAGTTATCTCTATAGGTGAAAATGGTTAAATTGTTTTATTTAAAAGAAAATACTATAGAGATGACTAGTCGTTTCTATTTCTATTGATGAAAAAGGTGAAACTATTTTATCTATAATAAAACCTTATAGAGATAACCATGCGTAATGGGGCGTGGAATCCTCTATTCACGCCCACCACCACCAGCTCCATAGGCAGGCATTAATGTGACAATTTTGATTTGGATTGTGATTTAAATCACGGGTGAAGAATTTTGAATGCCAAGGATATAACCGTTGGCAACAGTCAATTCATTAAAATTTTGTTTTTTTACCTATTTAAACCCATTATTTAACCATTCTTGATTTAAATCACTTGTGAAGAATTTTGAATGCCAAGGATATGACCGTTGGTAGTCATTTCGTTCAAAATTCCTTTCTATACCTATTTGACAATTTCTACACACAATTCTTCTACACATTCTACACTCTTATACACTTCTATATACACATTCTCTACAAAATAACTACATGAAGATCTACCCCTATGGAAATCCATACAACCCCGTTTTTCTCGATCACCCCACCACCGCACCAAACACCCAAATGCTGCTAAATTATTTGATTAGTCCGGATTTTTTCGAAAATAAAAATGTCAACATTTTGAATCACAATCTTTTTAGCATGATACAAACATGCTGATGTAAGCTTTGGGTTTCCAACAATACGCCGATGGTCTTCAACCACAGGCTCAAACACAACTACCCACAAGTGTTCCGGGACACAAACAGAGGTGGTGCCTGAGATGCCACCGGACAAGGTGGGAGCGTCACAACCTCGCAGATCGTCATACAAGAAAAAAAATCCCTACGACGTCAAGAAAACACATAAGGCGTGGTCAACAAATGAGGAATACGCTTTGGCTCGTGCTTGGCTTGATGTATCCAAGGACCCTTTAGTTGGTAAATAGTTTTCTTATTATTTATATTTTTTTTTGTTTTCCATCATTAAAATCCGGTTGCTTGACAAAATTATGTAAGTGTTTCTTTTAAGTATTATTTTCTATAACAAATATATATATATACACACATATATATTTAATCATCTTCGTAAAATACAGCAGAACATACAACAGGCCACAAATGAATGGAGTGGTGATGGTCCTCAAATTGCCCCGTATCAGGAAGCGTTGGGAGAGCGGCGAGGATGGTACAGCGGGATGGGGCCTAAACCTTCTTCGAACACGTCCTCGAACACGTCCTCGAACATGTCGTCTTCGCAAGCTCGGACGCAAGAACCCTTTTCCGAGGTAAACTACGCAATTTATAAAATGACAAAAGAACGCATGTTTCCTTGTTAAATATATGTTGGTAGCGTTAAGTAATATGCTAATATACGTTTTGATATCTATTATTGTAGGATTTTGTTAACAGCTTGTTCCAAACCCCGTCCTTTTTGAACCAACTTAACAACTATCTTGCTTCACAAGGAAAAGGAAAAGGAAAGTCAAAAGACTACGATTCTGATGACTTATTCGATAATGAATCCGACGACAAGTGACTTGTTGTTTTTAATGTATGATTTAATTAAACATTGTAGGATTATAATGTACAACTTAAACGTAGTTTTTAACTATATTACCTTTGGTATATGTTGATTATGTTCATGGCGTATGTTTGCGTTGTTTGAAATAGCCAGGTTCTATTTTTTCGGCCGTAAAACTGACTGGGTGCTGTATATACAGCTGCCTGCTGCATTAAAAAAACGACTTTTAGCGGCGACAATTGTTGCCGCTATTGCCCTACAACCTTTACCGGCCATGACTAGTACCGGCGACACTTTTAGCGACGACAGATGTCGTCGCTAAAGGTGAAAGATCAATACCGGTGACATGGGCCTTTAGCGGCGACAACAGGTCAATAGCGGCCGACCAATACCAATACCGGCGACATGTCGCCGCTAAAAGTCAATAGCGGTGACAAAAGTCATCAATACCGGCGACAGCTGTCGCCGCTAAAGGTGGCCGTTCTTGTAGTGTTATTGCATATGTTAACAAGTTTAAATTTGTTTAATTATTGGTATCTTTCTGTTTAAAAATCTGGCAAAACAAAATTTTTAATATTTACTTTTTACTTTTATTTTTTAAGAGTTGTAGAGACGACATGTTGTCTCTATAGATAAAAACAACATTTGACATTTTTTCAAAGAAAATCTTATAGAGAAGACATGTTGTCTCTATAAGTGAAAAATTTAAATTATTTTATTTAAAAGAATATCCTATAGAAACGAAAAGTCATCTCATCTCTATAGGTGAAAATGGTTAAATTGTTTTATTTAAAAGAAAATACTATAGAGACGACAATGCATAATGGGGTTTGGAATCCTCTATTCACGCCCACCACCCCCACCCCCATAGGCAGGCATTAATGTGACAATTTTGATTTGGATTGTGATTAAATCACGGGTGAAGAATTTTGAATGCCAAGGATGTTGGTGCACTTGTGTCTGTACTTTGTCTGTATTTAGTCACGATGTAAACGATGTCCGTGTCAGTCCTGTAAGCTGACCAAGTCAACCGTCCTCCTGGTTTGACTTGGTCAAACAATCAGATATTGGTTGTAAAGTGTCTGTCTGTCTCGAAGGATGAGTGATCGAAGGATCGTGTAAATCCTTCGATCTCATCGAATGATATGCTTCGAAAGTTTCTGTTGGACTTCGAAGGATATGCAATCCTTCGAAGTATTTGAAGATCCTTCGATAGCTTTATAATCGATAGATGATCCTTCGACCATCTATCGAATCCTTCGGACAAGACCTGCTGTGTATGGGTATATATACCCATGCAATGTGTTGTGTTTTGGTTAGACACTCCCACACAGACAGAAAGATAGAGAGTATTCTTGAGAGCATTCTGTCCGAAACACACACACACACTTTGAGAGTTTGCAAGTTAGATTTGTAAACATTGTGCTTGTAACCGAAACCTTCATACGTATTAATACATTGGTGTTAATCGGTGAACCTTGTGTGTTGTGTTTATACTTGCTTCATCCCGGTTTGCTTGCTAGCTTGGATTCCGCACTCGCTAGTGAGTTTGTATAACAAGGTTTAGGTTCGTCATCCTCCGGAAAGGGACCTACAAGTAGTATCAGAGCCGTGGCTCTTTACCTTGTTTAAAACCGGGTTTGTTCAAGTTCTTGGTGTGTTTGGACACTAGGTTTAGCACCCGTTTTGGTGGTTTTTCTTGCATCTTAAAACTGAAAAACGAGTTCTAAGCTTTCGGGAGTGTTCAAGGTTGGGTTGGGTAACTTGAAAACTTGTTTTTAAGTGACTTTGAATTTTCCGGCCATATTTCCGGTTATCTCCGGTGACTGGACTTGTTGGATAAGATTTGCCTTTTTGGGAAATCTTGTTTGAAAGTCAAAAAGTTGGTGAAAAATCGTGTGCAGAACATCCCTTCTGCCGAAAGTTGGTACACCAACCTGTCACCTTTTTCACCAACCTGTCACCTTTTCAGTTGTGTCAGAGCTCTTCGAAAGACATCCTTCGACATCGAAAGATAATCTTTCGATCAAGGAGGCTCGACAGATACCCATCCTTCGAATATCCTTCGAAGCCTGTGTTCTATCTTTCGAGCTAAGGAATCTTGTCGTTGGATACATCTTTCGAGCTACTATTACTCATCGAAAGATAGGGATCCTTCGTGTTGGTGAATCTTTCGAGATATGTGTTCGAAATATAAGGAGAATCTTTCGAAATCATCTTTCGAAAGATAAGGATCCTTCGTGTGGTCAGTCTTTCGAAGTCAATCTTTCGAAGTCATTGTTCGAAACTCAACAGTGATCGTTCGAACACTGTTGATCATTCGAACAAGTATTGATCTTTCGAACCAGGTTGTATCTTTCATTTCGGGTCTGTTTGCACTTAACAGTTTGTGTTTGTGTAGGTTATCTATTAATATTTGATCAAAATGAGTTGTACAAGTCCTTGGGATTGGAGTTTGAACTCACAATCTAGTCAAGAACTAACTTCTGCTGATGCATGGGCAAAAAGTATGTTTCCACCGCCATCAATCAGTCCAAGTCAATGGGCTTTGGTATCCAATCAAAGTCAAAGCATTCAAAACCTTTTGATCAGTGAGAGAGAAACTGGCAGCAACAATCGTCCACCAAAGCTAAATCATATGAATGATTTTCCATCATGGAAAAACCGCTTTCACACGTATGTCCAAGGGCAAAGCACCGATCTTTGGACGTGTTTCATCAATGCGTTCAATACTAATCTTGAAACTGCTGCTTCCACTTCAGAAGGTTATGCCAACATGCTGGAAAATGACAAGAAGGCTTATGAATTGGAGAAAAAGGCCTTTGCTACACTTACACAAGCACTCAACAAAGATATCTATCATCAGTTCTCTTACTGCAAGACCACGAAAACGTTGTGGGATGCCTTAGTAGCTAGAGGAGAAGGCAATGCAGCTGCTCGAAAGTCTCGTCATGATTTGTTGAAGAAAGAGTTTGAATCGTTTCAGTTTTTGGAAAACGAAACTCTAAATGATATGACAACCCGTTTCTATCATCTGATCAGTGAAATGTGTGCTTATGGGGTTGTTTCTACTCAACAAGACATGGTGAAGAGGTTTGCTGACGCTTTGCCTCCAAAATGGAGTTCTTTTATTGAGTTGTTGAAGCACACTGGAACTCTAGACACGGTTAACATCTACGAGTTCATTCAGAAGCTGGAACATAAAAATGATGAAGAAATCAGGAAAGCAAGGCGTGCTCCCGCTCCTCAGAATACAGAAATGTACCTTCCAGGCTTCGATGCTTTGGCAAGATCCGCTGCAGCTCAGTAACAGCAACCTAAACTGCAGACTGCTTTTGTGTCCAACACAAGTTCCTTTCCGTTTCCTCAGTCAACAGCTGCTCCACCACAACCTCAATTCGATCCGAGGTCGTACATTCCTGTCCCAACACAGCCACAAGTCCAACCTCCACAACAACAACAGCAGGCTCATTATACAAACAATCCTCAACCTCAAAATCCTCACACAATCCGAGTCGATAATTCAAACCTTTCACATCTCAGCATTGAAGTTGCTAAGGAGCACATGGAAATTATTAATACAATGGTCAGTGCTTACTGTGGATTGGTAGCAGGTCAGCTTGGAAACATCAACATGACCAATGAAGATTATCAACAGATCGACAAGGAAGAAATGGAATTGATGGATATAAAGTGGGCTTTTGCAAGTGCGGTTAGAAGGGCCAAAGACTTTATGGCTCGTACTGGTAGAACTTCGTTGGAAGGAAAGAAAGATACGAAGTATGGGTTTGATATCAACGCCGTGACATGCTTCAACTGTGGTAACAAAGGGCACTTCAAACGTGAGTGTACTCTACCAACAAAACATGGCAATCACAACCCTTTCAGAAACCAGACGAGTACTACAAATGTGAATGCCCAGCAAGAGAACCGTGAAAGGAGGATGGTGGCAGTGAATAACAATCAGGGCCAGCCTGGAACTTCAAATACCAATCGGGCTCTGGCTGTTCAAGCAGATGAGGGATGTGACTGGTCAGTGCAATTTGGTGATGATGATCAGAGAAGTGGAACAGCTCTTTATGCAAAGATCATCGAGCAGGTTCATAAAGAAGAGTCTTCTGGAAGTGATGACAGTTCTGGTTATTCTGGAAGTTCTGATGAAGAAGGCTCTGTTTATGGGGATAATCACTCAGAGCCTGATGTGAAGGAGGAAGAAGGTGATGATATTCAGGATCTACTGAATGAAGCTGATGAGCTTAAATGTCAGAAATCAATTCTGATTAGAAATGCGGCTACTGCATCAAAGGAAATGGAGAAGCTATTTTCTGAAGATGGAGCTTTTTCTTTTCAAACTGCCTTTATGGCAAACGGTTCAGCCTCTTCTAGTCAGGTAAATTCTGAACCTCCTGCTCCTAGTGTTTGTAAATCATGTGCCGATATGAGGCTTGAATCAGAAAAGCTTCATAGTCATAATCAGAATTTGGTTATTGAACTGTCGAAATGCAAAGAGGCGAACATGGCTTTAACTCGGAATGAAAAAGAATTTAAATCTGTAATAGAAACATTAAAGAAAAATGTGTCCGAGGTTAACAAAGTAGTTTACCACAAGCAAGTAAGTATAAATGAATATATTAACATTGTGGAAGAAACTAAGAAGCAATTAGCCATTGCCCAATGCGAGCATGATGCGATCAAACAAAAATTGGATAGTTATTCTAACTCCCAATTTGTGCTTGATCACATCATCGAGGTTCAACAACCGAAGGGAAATCAGAAAGGCATAGGGTATAAGAAATGTCCGCCCCCTTTGATGAACAACTATACCAAGATGCCTGATGAGGAGGAAATGCCTCGGTATGAACCCAGTGTGCCTCTTGATGTTGAGGAGTTTGCTATTGGGCTTGGGTTCAAACCGGACAATTCTTCAAACACAGCCTCTAAGGAACAAGAAACTTCATCATCCATGAAGCAAAGTCCTCCAATTATCGAGGACTATGAGACATCGGATGATGAATCAGAAGTGGCTGTAAGTGATCAGGATAAATCACTTAGCAAGATGACAGGAGTAGTTATTCCACGAGAGAATCACATCCTTTGTGATCCTGATACTCCTGATGTTCCATTTGTTAAGAAGCAAGTGATTGATTCTGTCAAAGTTGATGAGACATGTGTGTCTACTGTTAAAAGCAGTAATGTGTTGTATACACTGGTTGGAGATAATAAAATCTACTCAGATCAAGTTTTTCCAATTAAAAATGTAAATCAATCTTTGATTGATAATGTCTTTGAAGACAACACAAACAAGTTTTTGGGAAAAACACTTCCGGGAATTGTTGTAACACAATGTGATCCAATTCCTAAGGCTGAGATTAGAAAACAGTTTGGTAATCAAAAATCTCCAACCACTCAACAACCTACTGCTTCTAAGGGTAAACAACAACAACGAGCTCCAAAGCCAAAGGCTAAGGTTAAATCAAAAGGAGCTCGTTACAAGAAGAAAGCAAAAGATGTTAAATTTGTAGCATCAAAAGGTACAGATAAAATTGAGACTTTTGAAAACAAATCAAACACTGATTTTGTACAACAAGTCAAGATTTTGAAACGTAACAGTGATAACAATTACACCCAACACACAAACAGGTGTGATGAAAGAGCAAGTACCTCAGGTTCTACAGGTTCAACATCTGCTAGTCGATCAAGTTCTCCTAAGTCTGTTGAAAGGAGAACTTGTTTCAAATGTGGAGAAATTGGGCACATCATCAGAAACTGCCCAAATGCTCTAAAGAAGAAATTTGTTGAGAAAGCTCCACCTGAAACAGTTCACCCTCAACGTCGGTCAGTTTCACTTAAACATGATAAACGAACTGTAAAAGAACAAGAAACTAAACAACGACGTAAGAACATGAAAACTGTTGAAAAAGCTTTAAAATCTGAAGTTAAAACAGTTCAAAAGGAACCAAGTGTGTCACAACCTGTAAAACCAGAATCATCAAAAACTGGTAGGCAAAAACGAACTTGGTTACCTAAGTCGGGTGACAATTCAGGGGGAGCAATTGTTCTTGAAAACCATCAAGAGATTGATATCACGTTTCGTGATGCTCAGGGACGACCCAAGACCACTAAGGCTTGGGTCCCCATTCTCAACTGATGTTTTAAATGACATGTGCAGGATGTTCTAGGAGGAACTATTAATAGTCATTGGATTGTTGATAGTGGGGCATCCAGGCACATGACTGGCGACTTACGGCTCCTATACGACGTGAGAAATATTAGAGGAGGGTATGTTGCTTTTGCGGGTGACAAAGGCGGTTTTATCACTGGAGAGGGAAGTATCTCCAATGGCATCGTGTGCTTTGATAAGATCAATTATGTGAAGCAAATTGATCACAATCTTCTCAGTGTGTCGCAAATCTGCGATAAGAAATTCACCGTGCATTTTGATGATGTCGGCTGCTATGTGCTGAAACCTGGATTCAAAATTCCACAAGAATGGATTCTCTTATCGGCTCTGAGAGTTAATGATCTTTATATTCTCGACATGAGCCAGGCGATTACAACATCTGCACAAGTCACTTGCTTTGTCTCAAAAGCCACGGAAAAGGAGTCTATATCTTGGCACAGAAGAATGGGACACATTCACTTGAGAAAGATGAACCATTTGGTGAAAAATAATCTTGTGAATGGTGTGCCTGTGAGAAGTTTTCATTTGCAAGATATTTGTGTCTCGTGCCAAAAGGGGAAGCAAACAAAGAAGTCTCACCCTTTGAAGAAAATCAACACTGTCAGCATGCCTCTCGAACGTCTTCATATGGACCTTTTTGGACCCATGAAGCACAAGACAACGTTCGGTGATGCCTATTGTCTAGTTGTTACTGATGATTATTCTAGATTTTCTTGGGTATCCTTCATTGCACACAAGAGTGCAACTCCTGGCATCCTCAAGGATCTTCTTACAATGTTGGAGAATCTCTATTCGTTGAAAGTGAAGAGGATCCGAAGCGACAATGGAACCGAATTCAAGAATCAGGTTATGGATGAGTTTTGTACTTCTAAAGGCATTCTTCATGAGTACAGTTCTCGTTATACTCCACAACAAAATGGTGTCGCAGAGAGGAAGAATCGGACGATTATAGAAACTGCAAGAACAATGTTAGTAGAGTCGGAACTCCCTATTCAATTCTGGGGGGAGGCTGTATCGGCTGCATGCTACACGTTGAACAGAGTTCTTACAGTAAAGAGACATGGCAAGACTTGCTTCGAACTCCTTCAGAAAAGGAAACCGGATCTTTCTTACCTTGAACCGTTTGGTGCTCCATGTACTATGATTGAGCCGGATGGAAAGTTTGGTGCAAGAGCTATCGAGGGTTTCTTCCTTGGATATGCTACTCCGAATTTTCGTGTTTGGAATCTAGCTACCAAAAAGATTGAGCTATGGAGTGAAGTGCGGGTTCAAAGGTACACGAGTCCTGTTAGGGCTCCGGGTGATCCGTGGATGTTCGACTATGATGGACTATTTGACTCCTTTAATCTGCCAACCTTTGACGAAGAATCAGCAGCGGCTAGGATGTTGTTGGAAAGTGACAACGCTGCTGTCTCGCCTTTGGTTAGACCTATTGTTGTTGACCCTCAAGCTTCTTCGTCAGTCAATAATATGGTTCAAAATGAGGTTTATGAAGATGCTGCTGATTATAATGATTCTTCTGAAGATGATGAATATCATGATGCAGCTGAAGGATCTTCAGCTCCAGCTGCTCCTGTTCAAGGTGCCTCTGGTGATACACCTCATACGCAGAATGTAGACACTGCTGAAGGGAATGCATCCACCTCTACCCACATTCCTGGTGTGGAGCTGGTTGTTGATCTTAATCTGAATAATTTGGGTATCAATGCTCGTGTGCCAGATAATCCTGAAATGAGGATTCACGATACCCATCCCCAGCAGAACATAATAGGAGATGTCCATCACGGTGTGCAGACGCGTAATCAGCTGAGAAACAACCGGAATGCTGGTTTGTATTCAGCTATAAGAGAATCTGGTCAACAAAATGACTGGTCCTTCGCGTGTTACGTGTCACAAGAAGAACCAAAATCGTGGAAAGAAGCGTTGAAAGATAGTGCTTGGGTTGAAGCCATGCAGGAAGAATTACAGCAATTTCAAAAGCTTGGTGTTTGGAAGCTTGTTGAAAAGCCTGAGAACTACAAGAAGATAGGCACTCGGTGGGTCTTCAAATGCAAGAAAGACGACCGTGGAGTGGTTATTCGGAACAAAGCTCGTTTAGTCGATCAAGGTTTTCGTCAGATTGAAGGGATCAACTACAACGAAGTGTATGCACCTGTTGCACGTCTCGAAGCAATTCGAATCTTTCTAGCCTATGCGTCTTTCAAAGGATTCAAGGTTTATCAGATGGACGTCAAAAGTGCATTTCTACATGGTGTGGTTGAAGAAGAGGTATATGTCGAACAGCCTCCAGGTTTTGAAGATCCTGTCCATCCCGATCGGGTTTGGTTGCTCAACAAAGCTCTCTATGGTCTTCATTAAGCGCCACGAGCTTGGTATGCAACCTTATCTACCTATCTGCTGGAGAATGGTTTTCGAAGAGGTCTTATCGATTGTACTCTCTTCATCAAAGAACAAGATGGAAATCTTCTTCTGGTTCAGGTATACGTTGATGATATTATTTTTGGTTCTACTAATGATGTCTTGTGTAGGAATTTCGAGCGCATTATGCAGGATAAATTCGAGATGAGTGCTATGGGGGAAATGAATTTCTTCTTGGGCCTACAAGTGCAACAAACGGAGTCTGGGATATTCATCCATCAGACTAAATATGTTGGTGACATCTTGAGCCGGTTCCAGATGTCCGAAGCAACGCCCATCGGTACCCCATTGCCAACTAATCACGGAATTACTCCTGACTTGAAGGGTGAAGCTGTTAGTCCTTCATACTACCGCGCAATGATCGGATCCCTTATGTACCTCACAGCATCAAGGCCAGATATAATGTACCCAACGTGCCTGCTTGCCAGATATCAAGTTAACCCGAAGGCCTCACATCTTGCAGCTGTCAAAAGGATTTTTCGTTATTTGAAGGCTTACCCCGACACCGGTCTATGGTATCCTAGGGATAATAACTTTGACTTGGTCGCATTCAGTGATTCTGATTTTGGCGGATGTAAAATCGACGGCAAATCCACAACGGCTGGATGTCAGTTTTTAGGAAATCGCCTAGTCACATGGCAGTGCAAGAAGCAGACATGCGTCGCTACATCAACATGCGAAGCTGAATACATTGCTGCCTCAAGTTGTTGCTCCCAAGTTCTTTGGATCCAACAACAATTGCGGGACTATGGTTTTGAATTCCTAACTACTCCTATTTACGTTGATAATTCTGCTACTTTAGATATCACTAGAAATCCTGTGCAGCATTCAAAGACCAAACACATCGAAATCAAATATCACTTCATACGTGATTGCTTTGAGAAAAGGCTAATCGATGTTGTTAAGGTCCACACCGATGACCAACGTGCCGACTTATTTACCAAAGCTTTTGACAAATCTAGATTTGACTTCTTATTATTGCTAAACGGCATTAAGGTCAAGCAAGAGTAAAACCAACATCGGAAAATCATTTTTGTAAATATCTTTGTGTTTTTAAATTTGTCTTAGTTTATTGATTTTAGGGGGAGTAAATCCAAAAATCTGAAAATCCAAAAACATCGAAAAATTTCAAAAACACAAAAACAATAGAAAAACAAAAATGAGTTTCCTGGCGAGCAAAAGAGAAAATGATAGTACATCAGTGGTCTATCCAAACCTCTTTAAACCTTAAATGAAAAACGATAACCAGCTCTATATAAGATGTATCGGTAGGCTCACAATCATTTTAAAGTGTGCAGGGTGATATAAATCTTAATCGACTGAAGACCAGGTG